>NW_025745962.1:62500-147500 GCF_021184085.1 Oncorhynchus gorbuscha | reverse complement strand
TACCAAACTAGATGCTAGGTTTATATTAACCCCCTGTACCAAACTAGATGCTAGGTTTATATTAACCCCCCAAACTAGATGCTAGGTTTATATTAACCCCCAAACTAGATGCTAGGTTTATATTAACCCCCAAACTAGATGCTAGGTTTATATTAACCCCCAAACTAGATGCTAGGTTTATATTAACCCCCATGTACCAAACTAGATGCTAGGTTTATATTAACCCCCATGTACCAAACTAGATGCTAGGTTTATATTAACCCCCAAACTAGATGCTAGGTTTATATTAACCCCCCAAACTAGATGCTAGGTTTATATTAACCCCCCCAAACTAGATGCTAGGTTTATATTAACCCCCATGTACCAAACTAGATGCTAGGTTTATATTAACCCCCATGTACCAAACTAGATGCTAGGTTTATATTAACCCCCAAACTAGATGCTAGGTTTATATTAACCCCCAAACTAGATGCTAGGTTTATATTAACCCCCAAACTAGATGCTAGGTTTATATTAACCCCCAAACTAGATGCTAGGTTTATATTAACCCCCAAACTAGATGCTAGGTTTATATTAACCCCCAAACTAGATGCTAGGTTTATATTAACCCCCAAACTAAATGCTAGGTTTATATTAACCCCCAAACTAGATGCTAGGTTTATATTAACCCCCAAACTAGATGCTAGGTTTATATTAACCCCCAAACTAGATGCTAGGTTTATATTAACCCCCAAACTAGATGCTAGGTTTATATTAACCCCCAAACTAGATGCTAGGTTTATATTAACCCCCAAACTAGATGCTAGGTTTATATTAACCCCCAAACTAGATGCTAGGTTTATATTAACCCCCAAACTAGATGCTAGGTTTATATTAACCTCCCCCGCTGTACCAAACTAGATGCTAGGTTTATATTAACCCCCCAAACTAGATGCTAGGTTTATATTAACCCCCAAACTAGATGCTAGGTTTATATTAACCCCCAAACTAGATGCTAGGTTTATATTAACCCCCAAACTAGATGCTAGGTTTATATTAACCCCCAAACTAGATGCTAGGTTTATATTAACCTCCCCCGCTGTACCAAACTAGATGCTAGGTTTATATTAACCCCCAAACTAGATGCTAGGTTTATATTAACCTCCCCCGCTGTACCAAAATAGATGCTAGGTTTATATTAACCCCCAAACTAGATGCTAGGTTTATATTAACCCCCAAACTAGATGCTAGGTTTATATTAACCCCCAAACTAGATGCTAGGTTTATATTAACCCCCAAACTAGATGCTAGGTTTATATTAACCCCCAAACTAGATGCTAGGTTTATATTAACCCCCAAACTCGATGCTAGGTTTATATTAACCCCCACTGTACCAAACTAGATGCTAGGTTTATATTAACCCCCACTGTACCAAACTAGATGCTAGGTTTATATTAACCCCCACTGTACCAAACTAGATGCTAGGTTTATATTAACCCCCACTGTACCAAACTAGATGCTAGGTTTATATTAACCCCCCCTGTACCAAACTAGATGCTAGGTTTATATTAACCCCCCCTGTACCAAACTAGATGCTAGGTTTATATTAACCCCGCTGTACCAAACTAGATGCTAGGTTTATATTAACCCCCGCTGTACCAAACTAGATGCTAGGTTTATATTAACCCCCCTGTACCAAACTAGATGCTAGGTTTATATTAACCCCCATGTACCAAACTAGATGCTAGGTTTATATTAACCCCCAAACTAGATGCTAGGTTTATATTAACCCCCATGTACCAAACTAGATGCTAGGTTTATATTAACCCCCCAAACTAGATGCTAGGTTTATATTAACCCCCATGTACCAAACTAGATGCTAGGTTTATATTAACCCCCATGTACCAAACTAGATGCTAGGTTTATATTAACCCCCTGTACCAAACTAGATGCTAGGTTTATATTAACCCCCATGTACCAAACTAGATGCTAGGTTTATATTAACCCCCAAACTAGATGCTAGGTTTATATTAACCCCCAAACTAGATGCTAGGTTTATATTAACCCCCATGTACCAAACTAGATGCTAGGTTTATATTAACCCCCAAACTAGATGCTAGGTTTATATTAACCCCCAAACTAGATGCTAGGTTTATATTAACCCCCATGTACCAAACTAGATGCTAGGTTTATATTAACCCCCATGTACCAAACTAGATGCTAGGTTTATATTAACCCCATGTACCAAACTAGATGCTAGGTTTATATTAACCCCGCTGTACCAAACTAGATGCCAGGTTTATATTAACCCCGCTGTACCAAACTAGATGCTAGGTTTATATTAACCCCCATGTACCAAACTAGATGCTAGGTTTATATTAACCCCCCATGTACCAAACTAGATGCTAGGTTTATATTAACCCCCCCTGTACCAAACTAGATGCTAGGTTTATATTAACCCCCGCTGTACCAAACTAGATGCTAGGTTTATATTAACTCCCACCTGTACCAAACTAAGTGCTAGGTTTATATTAACTCCCACCTGTACCAAACTAAGTGCTTGGTTTATATTAACTCCCACCTGTACCAAACTAAGTGCTAGGTTTATATTAACTCCCACCTGTACCAAACTAAGTGCTAGGTTTATATTAACTCCCACCTGTACCAAACTAAGTGTTGGGTTGGAAACAAGGGGAAATAATGTGTGAGTTGAGAAATACAAGCGATGATTCGGACAGCAACATGAACATGATTTTCTTAAAGCCAATTTATGTTTGATCTGCAGTCGCTGTATGGATGGAGGCCTGCCTCCGGAGGCAGGTAGTTTCACATTGACGTGACTGGTTGACGGTAGGTGAGGGCGGGTGGTTCTGTTGCAACACAAACTCACTTCTTTGAGAACAGCTCCGCGTCGCTCGGCGAAGCACTCAAAGTATGAATGCCCTGATTTCTGCAGAGGCCATATCACCGTTAATGCTGCACGGGCCATATCACCGTTAATGCTGCACGGGCCATATCACCGTTAATGCTGCACGGGCCATATCACCGTTAATGCTGCACGGGCCGTATCACCGTTAATGCTGCACGGGCCCAACACAGACCTCAGCTTGGCCACGCAGTACCTTTTAAAGGAGGCACAGTGATTTTCAGGTGGACCTGTTAGCAGCCAATAGGTGTCTCTCTGACGGCCAATAAAGCACGGCTTGAACCGCTGCTCATCCAATCAGCATTTAGGATACAAAACCATTTTTTATTTTTACAATGATGATTTGTCTTTATAATGTATAAAACGTTGCTCCAACTCACTCCACTATGGATGTAATCTAACCCCTATGGAAGGCAGAAAGATGCTTCATCTATTCAGTTTATTCACATAGTTTATTGAGCTTTAAGTTGACCGAGGACAAACATACACAATGATAAAATAACGGACTGTACAACAATCAACAGCAAGCCATCGTCACCACGGCTGTTTAGTTTCCGGCAGTAAGAAAGGAGGTACAGAGTGAAACCATGGAAACCAACAGGACAACAACAACAACAACGACGAGTCCGTCCAAAATGGCCTCCTATCCCCTGTAGAGTGAACTACTTCTAACCAGCACTCTATGGGCTCACTATATAGGGAATAGGGGGTCATTTGGGGTGTACCCCCCACTGTAGAAAACACGAGGACTGTGTAGATATTAACAGTAAGCCTCCCAACAGAGATTAATAGTTTATAATACAGTATACTGTACGCCTCTCAACAGAAAACATGAGGACTGTGTAGATATTAACAGCGTAAACCTCCCAACAGAAAACATGAGGACTGTGTAGATATTAACAGTGTAAACCTCCCAACAGAAAACATGAGGACTGTGTAGATATATTCAATATATGCCTCCCAACAGAGATTAATAGTCTATAACAGTATACTGTACGCCTCCCAACAGAAAAACACTTTACAATAATATATCAACTCAATCATATCCATTCATACACACATGAAGTCAATATGCCCTTCAATTAATTTTCCTTCATAATAATGGGACTTTATATTTACACATAACAGGAGCAGGACAGCTATACGTTATAAACTGTACTAGCGAGGCAATAGTTGGAGAACAGTTTACACAAGCATTATAAACTGTACTAGCAAGGCAATAGTTGGAGAACAGTTTACACAAGCATTATAAACTGTACTAGCAAGGCAATAGTTGGAGAACAGTTTACACAAGCATTATAAACTGTACTAGCAAGGCAATAGTTGGAGAACAGTTTACACAAGCATTATAAACTGTACTAGCAAGGCAATAGTTGGAGAACAGTTTACACAAGCATTATAAACTGTACTAGCAAGGCAATAGTTGGAGAACAGTTTACACAAGCATTATAAACTGTACTAGCAAGGCAATAGTTGGAGAACAGTTTACACAAGCATTATAAACTGTACTAGCAAGGCAATAGTTGGAGAACAGTTTACACAAGCATTATAAATTGTACTAGCAAGGCAATAGTTGGAGAACAGTTTACACAAGCATTATAAACTGTACTAGCAAGGCAATAGTTGGAGAACAGTTTACACAAGCATTATAAACTGTACTAGCAAGGCAATAGTTGGAGTAGTTTACACAAGCATTATAAAAACTGTACAACAACTATTTAGCCACAATTGAGTTCAGTAATGATGGGACGAGCAACAGAAAAGGATTGTGACTGTCCCCGGTACAACAGGTGTGTTTACAATCAAACCTAGAGTTGTGACTGTCCCCGGTACAACAGGTGTGTTTACAATCAAACCTAGAGTTGTTACTGTCCCCGGTACAACAGGTGTGTTTACAATCAAACCTAGAGTACCTATGACCTGCACACAATATGCTGCTTTGTAGAATTCAGGAAGCCACGAGTGGCATTTCCTGAAAGAAGATTAAACGCAGTGAATATATATATATATATATTTTACATACCCCTTTGAAGACAATGATCTCAGAAAATACATTACTTTGCAACAGCCAACAGACTTGACAACTTTACCGTCCACAAACGCTTTACAATGCACACACAGATATTCAGATGTTTTTATTATTTATTTTTTATTATAGAAATAATTAGATTATCAAAACGTATAATAATCTACTTTGTAGATAAAGTGCAACACTGCAGTGTCAGAAAAATGTTCAGGTGGACATCCAGTAGAGACCACTAGAGACCAGTAGAAACCAGTAGAGACCACTGGAGACCAGTAGAGACCACTGGAGACCAGTAGAGACCACTGGAGACCAGTAGAAACCAGTAGAAACCACTAGAGACCAGCAGAGACCACTGGAGACCACTAGAGACCACTAGAGACCACTAGAGACCACTGGAGACCACTGGAGACCAGTAGAGACCAGTAGAGACCACTGGAGACCAGTAGAGACCAGTAGAGACCAGTAGAGACCAGTAGAAACCACTAGAGACCACTGGAGACCACTAGAGACCACTAGAGACCACTGGAGACCACTGGAGACCACTGGAGACCAGCAGAGACCAGCAGAGACCACTAGAGACCAGTAGAAACCACTAGAGACCAGTAGAAACCACTAGAGACCAGCAGAAACCACTAGAGACCAGCAGAAACCACTAGAGACCAGTAGAAACCCATAGAAACCACTAGAGAACAGTAGAAACCACTAGAGACCAGTAGAAACCACTAGAGACCAGTAGAAACCCATAGAAACCACTAGAGACCAGTAGAAACCCATAGAGACTACTAGAGACCAGTAGAACCCCGTAGAAACCACTAGAGACCACTAGAGACCAGTAGAACCCGTAGAAACCACTAGAGACCAGAAGAATCACAATGGTGGAATCAAACAGGGACTCTTCCCTTCGATGGAACCCAGGCTTAGTGAAATTAACATGAACCTGTTGTATACTGTTATATTAAAGTTATCATCTGCAAATACACTGAACACCGGAGACAAAAAACACACAACCAGTCTTTTTCCCTTTGACAAAATATCCTTCATTTTTAACAGCAAATATTACACAAACATCCACAGAGATAGAACCACATCTGTCCGCTGGTAGGGAGACTTCTCCCTGCTCTACCAGGAAAGGTTGTTATTAAAATGGCTGCCGGTCAGCAGTACAGGAGGAGGGGGAAGATATTAGTGTTTAACTACGAAGAGTTTCAAAATGGCTGCCGGTCAGCAGTACAGGAGGAGGGGGAAGATAGTGTTTAACTACGAAGAGTTTCAAAATGGCTGCCGGTCAGCAGTACAGGAGGAGGGGGAAGATAGTGTTTAACTACGGAGAGTTTCAAAATGGCTGCCGGTCAGCAGTACAGGAGGAGGGGAAGATAGTGTTTAACTACGAAGAGTTTCAAAATGGCTGCCGGTCAGCAGTACAGGAGGAGGGGGAAGATAGTGTTTAACTACGAAGAGTTTCAAAATGGCTGCCGGTCAGCAGTACAGGAGGAGGGGAAGATAGTGTTTAACTACGAAGAGTTTCAAAATGGCTGCCGGTCAGCAGTACAGGAGGGGGAAGATAGTGTTTAACTACGAAGAGTTTCAAAATGGCTGCCGGTCAGCAGTACAGGAGGAGGGGAAGATATTAGTGTTTGACTACGACGAGTTTCATTTAAAGGCTTGTTAGAACTCACTATTACAATATGGCAGAAGCTTAGGTGAGAGCTGTGTCTCGATGGCACTGAGGTTTTTTGGTTTATTACACTGCTCAGGCCCCCTCTCCATCCATCCCTCCCTCCCTCCCTCTTTTCCCCTCAACCCCCCTCTCCATCCCTCCCTCCCTCCCTCTTTTCCCCTCAACCCCCCTCTCCATCCCTTCCTCCCTCCCTTCCCCTCAACCCCCTCTCCATCCCTTCCTCTTTTCCCCTCAACCCCCTCTCCATCCCTTCCTCTTTTCCCCTCAACCCCCTCTCCATCCCTTCCTCTTTTCCCCTCATCCCTCCCTCTTTCCCCCCCCCCTCTCCATCCCTTCCTCTTTTCCCCTCAACCCCCTCTCCCCATCCCTTCCTCTTTTCCCCTCAACCCCCCTCTCCATCCCTTCCTCTTTTCCCCTCAACCCCCTCTCCATCCCTTCCTCTTTTCCCCTCGACCCCCTCTCCATCCCTTCTTCTTTTCCCCTCAACCCAGGCCCCTTCTCTCCATCCCTTCCCCCTCCCTCCTCTGACATGCCAATAAAATCTAAAACACAGAGATTTCACAAGGCCTACATCAGAACAGCCCACCACACACAATATTCCTTCATATCAACCACAGTAATTGTCTTAACAAGAAATTACACACAAAAATTTAAAAAATAAAGAAATCTATTTTAATCAGCTTACAGCGCACTGTGTTAGCCTATCACACACCTGTGTTAGCCTATCACACACCTGTGTTAGCCTATCACACACCTGTGTTAGCCTATCACACACCTGTGTTAGCCTATCACACACCTGTGTTAGCCTATCACACACCTGTGTTAGCCTATCACACACCTGTGTTAGCCTATCACACACCTGTGTTAGCCTATCACACACACTGTGTTAGCCTATCACACACACTGTGTTAGCCTATCACACACACTGTGTTAGCCTATCACACACCTGTGTTAGCCGATCACACACTCACTACAGACATATCACTTCCTGGTTTCAGAGTTACATCCTTCACCTTCTACATAGTGGGATATCTACATAGTATAACTTGACATTTTTACATTAGAATATCAACACACCGAGTATACAAAACATTAAGAACACCTAGTATACAAAACGTTAAGAACACCTTCCTAATATAGAGTGAGACCGCCATCCTTATTGCCCTCGGAACAGCCTCAATGTGTCAGAACAGCCTCAATGTGACAGAACAGCCTCAATGTGACAGAACAGCCTCAATGGGTCAGAACAGCCTCAATGTGACAGAACAGCCTCAATGTGACAGAACAGCCTCAATGTGACAGAACAGCCTCAATGTGACAGAACAGTCTCAATGGGTCAGAACAGCCTCAATGGGTCAGAACAGCCTCAATGGGTCAGAACAGCCTCAACGTGTCAGAACAGCCTCAACGTGACAGAACAGCCTCAATGTGACAGAACAGCCTCAATGTGACAGAACAGCCTCAATGTGACAGGGCATGGACTCTACAAGGTGTCGAAAGCGTTCCACAGGGTTGCTGGCCCACGTTGACTCCAGTGCTTCCCACAGTTGTGTCAAGTTGGCTGGATGTCCTTTGGGTGGTGGACCATTCTTGATACACACGGGAAACTGTTGAGTGTGAAAAACCCAGCAGCGTTGCAGTTCTTCACACAAACCGGTGCGCTTGGCACCTACAACCAGACCCTGTTCAAAGACTCTTAAATATGTTGTCTTGCCCATTCACCCTCTGATTGGCACACAAATACAATCCATGTCTCAATTGTAAAGGCTTGAAAATCCTTCTTTAACTTCTTTTTCTCCTCCCCTTCCTCTACACTGATTAAAGTGGATTTAACAACTGTGCCCACAATGGCACCCTATTCCCTATATAGTGCACTACTTTAGACCCGAGCCCTATGGAACCCTATTCCCTATATAGTGCACTACTTTAGACCAGAGCCCTATGGTACCCTTTTCCCTATATAGTGCACTACTTTAGACCAGAGCCCTATGGCACCCTATTCCCTATATAGTGCACTACTTTAGACCAGAGCCCATAGACCTCCAAAGTACTGCACTATATAGGGAATAGGGTGCCATTTGAGACCTTCACACAGTATTCTCTAACCCAGTAGAGTGTCTGTACAGTCCAGTATGTTTCCTTCTCTAGTAAAGAGCAGAGTCGTTGTAGGGGCTGGAGGAAGGGAAGGTGGGACAGGGTTTGTTCCAAGGCAGTGTTCCAGAGTAGTCTGCTGTAGGGAGGCTCAGGGTGCTGGAGCTCTTCAGATGGTTCTTCACGCCCCAGGACAGGAAGGAGCCCTTCTTGGTCACCTTGCGGCCCTTGGGGCTCTTGTCGTCGTCGAATGCCAGGCAGATCATGGAGTAGGTCTTAGATATACCTCCGCAGTACGTGGCACTCTTAGTGGGCTGAGGGGACGGAGAAGGAGAGGAAGATGAGGGAGAGAGAGAGAGGTGGGTGGGGAGGGAGAGAGGAGGGGAGGAAGATGAGGAAGAGAGAGAGGTGGGAGGGGAGGGAGAGGAGAGGGAGAGAGAAGGGGAGGGATGAGAGGTGGGAGTGGAGGGAGAGAGGTGGGAGGGGCAGGGGAGAGGTGGGAGGGGCGGGAGAGAGGTGGGAGGGGAGGGGAAGGAGGAAGATGAGGAAGAGAGAGAAAGAGGGGGAGAGAGGTGAGAGGGGAGGGAGAGAGGAAGAGCGAGAGAGAGGTGGGAGGGGAGGGAGAGTGGGAGGGGAGGGAGAGAGGTGAGAGGGGAGGGAGAGAGGAAGAGCGAGAGAGAGGTGGGAGGGGAAGGAGGAAGATGAGGGAGAGAGGAGGGGGAGAGGAGGGGAGGGAGAGAGGGAGGGGGAGAGAGGAAGGCAGGGAGAGAGGTGGGGAGGGAGAGAGGTGGGAGGAGAGGGGAAGGAGGAAGAGAGAGAAAGAGAGGAAGAGAGGATATTACTACAGGTAAAGACTAAACATTTCTAATTTCTACTTAAATGAGTGAAACTGTTTGAGTTTTAAAAATATTCCCCCCAAAAATCAGGGTATTGGTCACATAATATAAAACGCTTCCTGCAGTAGTTATCCGTTTGACTAAATGAAAAGAAAAGCACATTCAGATTGGAAACTGCCCCTTCTGTCTGTAATCATCAAGCTGAGAGAGAGAGGGACTCCTCATCGAGAGCTGAGAGAGAGAGAGGGACTCCTCATCGAGAGCTGAGAGAGAGAGGACCTCCTCATCGAGAGCTGAGAGAGAGAGAGAGGGACTCCTCATCGAGAGCTGAGAGAGAGAGAGAGAGGGACTCCTCATCGAGAGCTGAGAGAGAGAGAGAGAGAGGGACTCCTCATCGAGAGCTGAGAGAGAGGGAGAGAGAGAGGGACTCCTCATCGAGAGCTGAGAGAGGGAGAGAGAGAGGGACTCCTCATCGAGAGCTGAGAGAGAGAGGGACTCCTCATCGAGAGCTTAGAGAGAGAGAGGGACTCCTCATCGAGAGCTGAGAGAGAGAGAGGGACTCCTCATCGAGAGCTGAGAGAGAGAGAGGGACTCCTCATCGAGAGCTGAGAGAGAGAGAGGGACTCCTCATCGAGAGCTGAGAGAGAGAGAGGGACTCCTCATCGAGAGCTGAGAGAGAGAGAGGGACTCCTCATCGAGAGCTGAGAGAGAGAGAGGGACTCCTCATCGAGAGCTGAGAGAGAGAGGGAATCCTCATCGAGAGCTGAGAGAGAGAGAGGGAATCCTCATCGAGAGCTGAGAGAGAGAGGGACTCCTCATCGAGAGCTGAGAGAGAGAGAGGGACTCCTCATCGAGAGCTGAGAGAGAGGGACTCCTCATCGAGAGCTGAGAGAGAGAGGAACTCCTCATCGAGAGCTGAGAGAGAGAGAGAGAGGGACTCCTCATCGAGAGCTGAGTGAGAGAGAGAGAGGGACTCCTCATCGAGAGCTGAGTGAGAGAGAGAGAGGGACTCCTCATCGAGAGCTGAGAGAGAGAGAGAGGGACTCCTCATCGAGAGCTGAGCTGAGAGAGAGAGAGGGACTCCTCATCGAGAGTTGAGAGAGGGAGGGACTCTTCATTGAGAGCTGAGAGAGAGAGAGGAACTCCTCATCGAGAGCTGAGAGAGAGAGAGAGGGACTCCTCATCGAGAGCTGAGAGAGAGAGAGGGACTCCTCATCGAGAGCTGAGAGAGAGAGGGACTCCTCATCGAGAGCTGAGAGAGAGAGAGGGACTCCTCATCGAGAGCTGAGAGAGAGGAACTCCTCATCGAGAGCTGAGAGAGAGAGAGGAACTCCTCATCGAGAGCTGAGAGAGAGAGAGGACCTCCTCATCGAGAGCTGAGAGAGAGAGAGAGAGGGACTCCTCGCCGAGAGCTGAGAGAGAGAGGAACTCCTCATCGAGAGCTGAGAGAGAGAGAGAGAGGGACTCCTCATCGAGAGCTGAGAGAGAGAGAGAGAGAGGGACTCCTCATCGAGAGCTGAGAGAGAGGGAGAGAGAGAGGGACTCCTCATCGAGAGCTGAGAGAGAGAGAGGGACTCCTCATCGAGAGCTGAGAGAGAGAGAGGGACTCCTCATCGAGAGCTGAGAGAGAGAGAGGGACTCCTCATCGAGAGCTGAGAGAGAGAGAGGGACTCCTCATCGAGAGCTGAGAGAGAGAGAGAGGGACTCCTCATCGAGAGCTGAGAGAGAGAGAGAGGGACTCCTCATCGAGAGCTGAGAGAGAGAGAGAGGGACTCCTCATCGAGAGCTGAGAGAGAGAGAGGGACTCCTCATCGAGAGCTGAGAGAGAGAGAGGGACTCCTCATCGAGAGCTGAGAGAGAGAGAGGGACTCCTCATCGAGAGATGAGAGAGAGAGAGGGACTCCTCATCGAGAGATGAGAGAGAGAGAGGGACTCCTCATCGAGAGATGAGAGAGGGACTCCTCATCGAGAGATGAGAGAGAGAGAGGGACTCCTCATCGAGAGATGAGAGAGAGAGAGGGACTCCTCATCGAGAGCTGAGAGAGAGAGAGGGACTCCTCATCGAGAGCTGAGAGAGAGAGGGACTCCTCATCGAGAGCTGAGAGAGAGAGAGGGACTCCTCATCGAGAGCTGAGAGAGAGGGACTCCTCATCGAGAGCTGAGAGAGAGAGAGGGACTCCTCATCGAGAGCTGAGAGAGAGAGAGGGACTCCTCATCGAGAGCTGAGAGAGAGAGAGGGACTCCTCATCGAGAGCTGAGAGAGAGAGAGAGAGAGAGGGACTCCTCATTGAGAGTTGAGATAGAGGGACTCCTCATCGAGAGGTGAGAGAGAGAGGAACTCCTCATTGAGAGTTGAGATAGAGGGACTCCTCATCGAGAGATGAGAGAGAGAGGAACTCCTCATCGAGAGCTGAGAGTTTGACAGCCCTGATAACAACTTAATGCATAACGCAATTTATCTGCCATCGCCTGTCGGTCACCACTGAGGAAACAGAAAGGGTGACATCCTCAGGAGCCAATAAGAACCTTCCAGGCTTCTTCAGGAGCCAATAAGGATCTTCCAGGCATCCTCAGGAGCCAACAAGAACCTTCCAGGCATCCTCAGGAGCCAATAAGGATCTTCCAGGCATCCTCAGGAGCCAATAAGAACCTTCCAGGCTTCCTCATGAGCCAATAAGGACCTTCCAGGCTTCCTCAGAAGCCAATCAGAGCCAGAGGGCGGACCTTACCATGGGCAGGGCGCTGTCCATCAAGCTAACAACGCGGATGTCGATCCCGTCCTCGTCCACATCCTTCAACAGCCGCATCACATCGCTCACTACCATCCACTTACAGTCCTCGTCTCCCACGGCAACAATGTAGTCGCCCTCTTTCAGCCCGTCGACCTGGTAACAGAGAGAGAACAACATTTAGTCATGAACAACAGGTGGAAGGAGGTTTTTAACATTTCCAAAGAAACTGAAATAAAACATAAAAGTGACATAATAAAAAAGGAACAGTAAACATTCCAAAAATAATAAAGACATTTCAAATGTCATAAGTCTATTTACAGTTTGTTTGTCAGGATCAAGGGAAAGATGAACGGAGTAAAGTACAGAGAGATCATTGATGGAAACCTGCTCCAGATCGCTCAGGACCTCAGACTGGGGTGGAGGTTCACCTTCCAACAGGACAACAACCCTAAGCAAACAACCCTTCCCTCCGTGAGGCTAAATGTGCGTCAGCCTAACCCTTCCCCCCATTAGCCTAAGTGTGCGTCAGCCTAACCCTCCCCCCCATTAGCCTAAGTGTGAGTCAGCCTAACCCTTCCCCCCATTAGCCTAAGTGTGAGTCAGCCTAACCCTTCCCTCCATTAGCCTAAGTGTGCGTCAGCCTAACCCTTCCCTCCTTTAGCCTAAGTGTGCGTCAGCCTAACCCTTCCCCCCATTAGCCTAAGTGTGAGTCAGCCTAACCCTTCCCTCCTTTAGCCTAAGTGTGAGTCAGCCTAACCCTTCCCTCCTTTAGCCTAAGTGTGCGTCAGCCTAACCCTTCCCCCCATTAGCCTAAGTGTGCGTCAGCCTAACCCTTCCCTCCTTTAGCCTAAGTGTGCGTCAGCCTAACCCTTCCCCCCATTAGCCTAAGAGTGTGTCAGCCTAACCCTTCCCCCCCATTAGCCTAAGTGTGCGTCAGCCTAACCCTTCCCCCCCATTAGCCTAAGAGTGCGTCAGCCTAACCCTTCCCCCCCATTAGCCTAACCCTTCCCCCATTAGCCTAAGAGTGCGTCAGCCTAACCCTTCCCCCCATTAGCCTAAGTGTGCGTCAGCCTAACCCTTCCCCCCCAGTAACCAGTAGTATAGCAGACTCACAGCGGCAGGGCAGAGTGGGTCCAGGGAGGTAACCTGTACAGGTACTGGGTCTCCTCTCAGGGTGAAGCCCAGGTCTCTGTCCTCCAGTCTCAGCCTGACGGTACGAGGAGCTGTCCACCGTTGCTTAGCAGAGAACACTGACAGAGGACCCTGGAGGGGGAGGGGCAGGTTGTTGTGAAAACTTACCATGGACACCCCAAACCTTGATAGGACTGACAGTGTGCATCCCAAAGGGACCTGGTCTAAGGTAGGGCACTATGGAGCCTGGTCTAAGGTAGGGCACTATGGAGCCTGGTCTAAGGTAGGGCACTATGGAGCCTGGTCTAAGGTAGGGCACTATGGAGCCTGGTCTAAGGTAGGGCACTATGGAGCCTGGTCTAAGGTAGGGCACTATGGAGCCTGGTCTAAGGTAGGGCACTATGGAGCCTGGTCTAAGGCAGGGCACTATGGAGCCTGGTCTAAGGTAGGGCACTATGGAGCCTGGTCTAAGGTAGGGCACTATGGAGCCTGGTCTAAGGTAGGGCACTATGGAGCCTGGTCTAAGGTAGGGCACTATGGAGCCTGGTCTAAGGTAGGGTACTATGGAGCCTGGTCTAAGGTAGGGCACTATGGAGCCTGGTCTAAGGTAGGGCACTATGGAGCCTGGTCTAAGGTAGGGCACTATGGAGCCTGGTCTAAGGTAGGGCACTATGGAGCCTGGTCTAAGGTAGGGCACTATGGAGCCTGGTCTAGGTAGGGCACTATGGAGCCTGGTCTAGGTAGGGCACTATGGAGCCTGGTAGGGCACTATGGAGCCTGGTCTAAGGTAGGGCACTATGGAGCCTGGTCTAAGGTAGGGCACTATGGAGCCTGGTCTAAGGTAGGGCACTATGGAGCCTGGTCTAAGGTAGGGCACTATGGAGCCTGGTCTAAGGTAGGGCACTATGGAGCCTGGTCTAAGGTAGGGCACTATGGAGCCTGGTCTAAGGTAGGGCACTATGGAGCCTGGTCTAAGGTAGGGCACTATGGAGCCTGGTCAGAGGGCACTATGGAGCCTGGTCTAAGGTAGGGCACTATGGAGCCTGGTCTAAGGTAGGGCACTATGGAGCCTGGTCTAAGGTAGGGCACTATGGAGCCTGGTCTAAGGTAGGGCACTATGGAGCCTGGTCAGGTAGGGCACTATGGAGCCTGGTCAGAGGGCACTATGGAGCCTGGTCTAAGGTAGGGCACTATGGAGCCTGGTCAGAGGGCACTATGGAGCCTGGTCTAAGGTAGGGCACTATGGAGCCTGGTCTAAGGTAGGGCACTATGGAGCCTGGTCTAAGGTAGGGCACTATGGAGCCTGGTCTAAGGTAGGGCACTATGGAGCCTGGTCTAAGGTAGGGCACTATGGAGCCTGGTCTAAGGTAGGGCACTATGGAGCCTGGTCTAAGGTAGGGCACTATGGAGCCTGGTCAGAGGGCACTATGGAGCCTGGTCTAAGGTAGGGCACTATGGAGCCTGGTCTAAGGTAGGGCACTATGGAGCCTGGTCTAAGGTAGGGCACTATGGAGCCTGGTCTAAGGAGGGCACTATGGAGCCTGGTCTAAGGTAGGGCACTATGGAGCCTGGTCTAAGGTAGGGCACTATGGAGCCTGGTCTAAGGTAGGGCACTATGGAGCCTGGTCTAAGGTAGGGCACTATGGAGCCTGGTCTAAGGTAGGGCACTATGGAGCCTGGTCTAAGGTAGGGCACTATGGCGCCTGGTCTAAGGTAGGGCACTATGGAGCCTGGTCTAAGGTAGGGCACTATGGAGCCTGGTCTAAGGTAGGGCACTATGGAGCCTGGTCTAAGGTAGGGCACTATGGAGCCTGGTCTAAGGTAGGGCACTATGGAGCCTGGTCTAAGGTAGGGCACTATGGAGCCTGGTCTACTATGGGTAGGGCACTATGGAGCCTGGTCTAAGGTAGGGCACTATGGAGCCTGGTCTAAGGTAGGGCACTATGGAGCCTGGTCTAAGGTAGGGTGGAGCCTGGTCAGTAGGGCACTATGGAGCCTGGTCAGAGGGCACTATGGAGCCTGGTAGGGCACTATGGAGCCTGGTCAGAGGGCACTATGGAGCCTGGTCTAAGGTAGGGCACTATGGAGCCTGGTCTAAGGTAGGGCACTATGGAGCCTGGTCAGAGGGCACTATGGAGCCTGGTCTAAGGTAGGGCACTATGGAGCCTGGTCTAAGGTAGGGCACTATGGAGCCTGGTCTAAGGTAGGGCACTATGGAGCCTGGTCTATGGAGGTAGGGCACTATGGAGCCTGGTCTAAGGTAGGGCACTATGGAGCCTGGTCTAAGGTAGGGCACTATGGAGCCTGGTCTAAGGTAGGGCACTATGGAGCCTGGTCTAAGGTAGGGCACTATGGAGCCTGGTCTAAGGTAGGGCACTATGGAGCCTGGTCTAAGGTAGGGCACTATGGAGCCTGGTCTAAGGTAGGGCACTATGGAGCCTGGTCTAAGGTAGGGCACTATGGAGCCTGGTCTAAGGTAGGGCACTATGGAGCCTGGTCAGGAGGGCACTATGGAGCCTGGTCTAAGGTAGGGTACTATGGAGCCTGGTCTAAGGTAGGGTACTATGGAGCCTGGTCTAAGGTAGGGTACTATGGAGCCTGGTCTAAGGTAGGGCACTATGGAGCCTGGTCAGAGGGTACTATGGAGCCTGGTAGGGCACTATGGAGCCTGGTCTAAGGTAGGGCACTATGGAGCCTGGTCTAAGGTAGGTAGGGCACTATGGAGCCTGGTCTAAGGTAGGGCACTATGGAGCCTGGTCTAAGGTAGGGTACTATGGAGCCTGGTCTAAGGTAGGGCACTATGGAGCCTGGTCTAAGGTAGGGTACTATGGAGCCTGGTCTAAGGTAGGGCACTATGGAGCCTGGTCTAAGGTAGGGCACTATGGAGCCTGGTCAGAGGGCACTATGGAGCCTGGTCTAAGGTAGGGCACTATGGAGCCTGGTCTAAGGTAGGGCACTATGGAGCCTGGTCTAAGGTAGGGCACTATGGAGCCTGGTCAGAGGGCACTATGGAGCCTGGTCTAAGGTAGGGCACTATGGAGCCTGGTCAGAGGGTACTATGGAGCCTGGTCTAAGGTAGGGTACTATGGAGCCTGGTCTAAGGTAGGGTACTATGGAGCCTGGTCAGAGGGTACTATGGAGCCTGGTCTAAGGTAGGGCACTATGGAGCCTGGTCTAAGGTAGGGCACTATGGAGCCTGGTCTAAGGTAGGGCACTATGGAGCCTGGTCTAAGGTAGGGCACTATGGAGCCTGGTCTAAGGTAGGGCACTATGGAGCCTGGTCTAAGGTAGGGCACTATGGAGCCTGGTCTAAGGTAGGGCACTATGGAGCCTGGTCTAAGGTAGGGTACTATGGAGCCTGGTCTAAGGTAGGGCACTATGGAGCCTGGTCTAAGGTAGGGCACTATGGAGCCTGGTCAGAGGGCACTATGGAGCCTGGTCTAAGGTAGGGCACTATGGAGCCTGGTCTAAGGTAGGGCACTATGGAGCCTGGTCTAAGGTAGGGCACTATGGAGCCTGGGAGGGCACTATGGAGCCTGGTCTAAGGTAGGGCACTATGGAGCCTGGTCTAAGGTAGGGCACTATGGAGCCTGGTCAGGTAGGGCACTATGGAGCCTGGTCTAAGGTAGGGCACTATGGAGCCTGGTCTAAGGTAGGGCACTGGTCTAAGGTAGGGCACTATGGCGCCTGGTCTAAGGTAGGGCACTATGGAGCCTGGTCTAAGGTAGGGCACTATGGAGCCTGGTCTAAGGTAGGGCACTATGGAGCCTGGTCTAAGGTAGGGCACTATGGAGCCTGGTCTAAGGTAGGGCACTATGGAGCCTGGTCTAAGGTAGGGCACTATGGAGCCTGGTCTAAGGTAGGGCACTATGGAGCCTGGTCTAAGGTAGGGCACTATGGAGCCTGGTCAGAGGGCACTATGGAGCCTGGTCTAAGGTAGGGCACTATGGAGCCTGGTCTAAGGTAGGGCACTATGGAGCCTGGTCAGAGGGCACTATGGAGCCTGGTCTAAGGTAGGGCACTATGGAGCCTGGTCTAAGGTAGGGCACTATGGAGCCTGGTCTAAGGTAGGGCACTATGGAGCCTGGTCTAAGGTAGGGCACTATGGAGCCTGGTCTAAAGGTAGGGCACTATGGAGCCTGGTCTAAGGTAGGGCACTATGGAGCCTGGTCAGAGGGCACTATGGAGCCTGGTCTAAGGTAGGGCACTATGGAGCCTGGTCAGAGGGCACTATGGAGCCTGGTCTAAGGTAGGGCACTATGGAGCCTGGTCTAAGGTAGGGCACTATGGAGCCTGGTCAGAGGGCACTATGGAGCCTGGTCTAAGGTAGGGCACTATGGAGCCTGGTCTAAGGTAGGGCACTATGGAGCCTGGTCTAAGGTAGGGCACTATGGAGCCTGGTCTATGGAGCCTGGTCTAGGTAGGGCACTATGGAGCCTGGTCTAAGGTAGGGCACTATGGAGCCTGGTCTAGGTAGGGTACTATGCAGGGCCACTATGGAGCCTGGTCTATGGAGCCTGGTCTAAGGTAGGGCACTATGGAGCCTGGTCTAAGGTAGGGCACTATGGAGCCTGGTCTAAGGTAGGGCACTATGGAGCCTGGTCTAAGGTAGGGCACTATGGAGCCTGGTCAGAGGGCACTATGGAGCCTGGTCTAAGGTAGGGCACTATGGAGCCTGGTCTAAGGTAGGGCACTATGGAGCCTGGTCTAAGGTAGGGCACTATGGAGCCTGGTCTAAGGTAGGGCACTATGGAGCCCTGGTGGAGCCTGGTCAGAGGGCACTATGGAGCCTGGTCTAAGGTAGGGTACTATGGAGCCTGGTCTAAGGTAGGGTACTATGGAGCCTGGTCAGAGGGCACTATGGAGCCTGGTCTAAGGTAGGGCACTATGGAGCCTGGTCTAAGGTAGGGCACTATGGAGCCTGGTCTAAGGTAGGGCACTATGGAGCCTGGTCTAAGGTAGGGCACTATGGAGCCTGGTCTAAGGTAGGGCACTATGGAGCCTGGTCTAAGGTAGGGTACTATGGAGCCTGGTCTAAGGTAGGGCACTATGGAGCCTGGTCTAAGGTAGGGCACTATGGAGCCTGGTCTAAGGTAGGGTACTATGGAGCCTGGTCTAAGGTAGGGCACTATGGAGCCTGGTCTAAGGTAGGGCACTATGGAGCCTGGTCTAAGGTAGGGTACTATGGAGCCTGGTCAGAGGGCACTATGGAGCCTGGTCTAAGGTAGGGCACTATGGAGCCTGGTCTAAGGTAGGGCACTATGGAGCCTGGTCTAAGGTAGGGCACTATGGAGCCTGGTCTAAGGTAGGGCACTATGGAGCCTGGTCTAAGGTAGGGCACTATGGAGCCTGGTCTAAGGTAGGGCACTATGGAGCCTGGTCTAAGGTAGGGCACTATGGAGCCTGGTCTAAGGTAGGGCACTATGGAGCCTGGTCTAAGGTAGGGCACTATGGAGCCTGGTCTAAGGTAGGGCACTATGGAGCCTGGTCTAAGGTAGGGCACTATGGAGCCTGGTCTAAGGTAGGGCACTATGGAGCCTGGTCTAAGGTAGGGCACTATGGAGCCTGGTCAGAGGGCACTATGGAGCCTGGTCAGAGGGCACTATGGAGCCTGGTCTAAGGTAGGGTACTATGGAGCCTGGTCTAAGGTAGGGTACTATGGAGCCTGGTCAGAGGGCACTATGGAGCCTGGTCTAAGGTAGGGCACTATGGAGCCTGGTCTAAGGTAGGTTACTATGGAGCCTGGTCTAAGGTAGGTTACTATGGAGCCTGGTCAGAGGCAGGGCACTATGGAGCCTGGTCTAAGGTAGGGTACTATGGAGCCTGGTCTAAGGTAGGGCACTATGGAGCCTGGTCTAAGGTAGGGCACTATGGAGCCTGGTCTAAGGTAGGGCACTATGGAGCCTGGTCTAAGGTAGGGCACTATGGAGCCTGGTCTAAGGTAGGGCACTAAGGAGCCTGGTCTAAGGTAGGGCACTATGGAGCCTGGTCTAAGGTAGGGCACTATGGAGCCTGGTCTAAGGTAGGGCACTATGGAGCCTGGTCTAAGGTAGGGCACTATGGAGCCTGGTCTAAGGTAGGGCACTATGGAGCCTGGTCTAAGGTAGGGCACTATGGAGCCTGGTCTAAGGTAGGGCACTATGGAGCCTGGTCAGAGGGCACTATGGAGCCTGGTCAGAGGGTACTATGGAGCCTGGTCTAAGGTAGGGCACTATGGAGCCTGGTCAGAGGGTACTATGGAGCCTGGTCTAAGGTAGGGCACTATGGAGCCTGGTCAGAGGGTAATATGGAGCCTGGTCTAAGGTAGGGTACTATGGAGCCTGGTCAGAGGGCACTATGGAGCCTGGTCTAAGGTAGGGCACTATGGAGCCTGGTCTAAGGTAGGGCACTATGGAGCCTGGTCTAAGGTAGGGTACTATGGAGCCTGGTCAGAGGGCACTATGGAGCCTGGTCTAAGGTAGGGCACTATGGAGCCTGGTCTAAGGTAGGGCACTATGGAGCCTGGTCTAAGGTAGGGCACTATGGAGCCTGGTCTAAGGTAGGGCACTATGGAGCCTGGTCTAAGGTAGGGCACTATGGAGCCTGGTCTAAGGTAGGGCACTATGGAGCCTGGTCTAAGGTAGGGCACTATGGAGCCTGGTCTAAGGTAGGGCACTATGGAGCCTGGTCTAAGGTAGGGTACTATGGAGCCTGGTCTAAGGTAGGGTACTATGGAGCCTGGTCTAAGGTAGGGAACTATGGAGCCTGGTCAGAGGGCACTATGGAGCCTGGTCTAAGGTAGGGTACTATGGAGCCTGGTCTAAGGTAGGGCACTATGGAGCCTGGTCTAAGGTAGGGTACTATGGAGCCTGGTCTAAGGTAGGGCACTATGGAGCCTGGTCTAAGGTAGGGCACTATGGAGCCTGGTCAGAGGGTACTATGGAGCCTGGTCTAAGGTAGGGCACTATGGAGCCTGGTCAGAGGGTACTATGGAGCCTGGTCAGAGGGTACTATGGAGCCTGGTCTAAGGTAGGGCACTATGGAGCCTGGTCAGAGGGTACTATGGAGCCTGGTCTAAGGTAGGGCACTATGGAGCCTGGTCTAAGGTAGGGTACTATGGAGCCTGGTCTAAGGTAGGGTACTATGGAGCCTGGTCAGAGGGCACTATGGAGCCTGGTCAGAGGGCACTATGGAGCCTGGTCTAAGGTAGGGCACTATGGAGCCTGGTCAGAGGGCACTATGGAGCCTGGTCAGAGGGCACTATGGAGCCTGGTCAGAGGGCACTATGGAGCCTGGTCAGAGGGCACTATGGAGCCTGGTCTAAGGTAGGGCACTATGGAGCCTGGTCAGAGGGCACTATGGAGCCTGGTCAGAGGGCACTATGGAGCCTGGTCTAAGGTAGGGCACTATGGAGCCTGGTCTAAGGTAGGGTACTATGGAGCCTGGTCAGAGGGTACTATGGAGCCTGGTCTAGGTAGGGCACTATGGAGCCTGGTCTAAGGTAGGGCACTATGGAGCCTGGTCTAAGGTAGGGCACTATGGAGCCTGGTCTAAGGTAGGGCACTATGGAGCCTGGTCTAAGGTAGGGTACTATGGAGCCTGGTCTAAGGTAGGGCACTATGGAGCCTGGTCTAAGGTCGGGTACTATGGAGCCTGGTCAGAGGGTACTATGGAGCCTGCTCATAGGGTACTATGGAGCCTGGTCTAAGGTAGGGCACTATGGAGCCTGGTCTAAGGTAGGGTACTATGGAGCCTGGTCTAAGGTAGGTTACTATGGAGCCTGGTCTAAGGTAGGACACTATGGAGCCTGGTCTAAGGTAGGGCACTATGGAGCCTGGTCTAAGGTAGGGCACTATGGAGCCTGGTCAGAGGGCACTATGGAGCCTGGTCTAAGGTAGGGTACTATGGAGCCTGGTCTAAGGTAGGGTACTATGGAGCCTGGTCTAAGGTAGGGCACTACGGAGCCTGGTCTAAGGTAGGGCACTATGGAGCCTGGTCAGAGGGTACTATGGAGCCTGGTCTAAGGTAGGGCACTATGGAGCCTGGTCTAAGGTAGGGCACTATGGAGCCTGGTCTAAGGTAGGGCACTATGGAGCCTGGTCTAAGGTAGGGCACTATGGAGCCTGGTCAGAGGGTACTATGGAGCCTGGTCTAAGGTAGGGCACTATGGAGCCTGGTCTAAGGTAGGGAACTATGGAGCCTGGTCAGAGGGTACTATGGAGCCTGGTCTACGGTAGGGTACTATGGAGCCTGGTCTAAGGTAGGGCACTATGGAGCCTGGTCTAAGGTAGGTTACTATGGAGCCTGGTCAGAGGGTACTATGGAGCCTGGTCTAAGGTAGGGCACTATGGAGCCTGGTCTAAGGTAGGAACTATGGAGCCTGGTCAGAGGGTACTATGGAGCCTGGTCTACGGTAGGGTACTATGGAGCCTGGTCTAAGGTAGGGCACTATGGAGCCTGGTCTAAGGTAGGTTACTATGGAGCCTGGTCTAAGGTAGGGCACTATGGAGCCTGGTCTAAGGTAGGGCACTATGGAGCCTGGTCTAAGGTAGGGCACTATGGAGCCTGGTCAGAGGGCACTATGGAGCCTGGTCTAAGGTAGGGCACTATGGAGCCTGGTCTAAGGTAGGGCACTATGGAGCCTGGTCTAAGGTAGGGCACTATGGAGCCTGGTCTAAGGTAGGGCACTATGGAGCCTGGTCAGAGGGCACTATGGAGCCTGGTCTAAGGTAGGGTACTATGGAGCCTGGTCTAAGGTAGGGTACTATGGAGCCTGGTCAGAGGGCACTATGGAGCCTGGTCTAAGGTAGGGCACTATGGAGCCTGGTCTAAGGTAGGTTACTATGGAGCCTGGTCTAAGGTAGGTTACTATGGAGCCTGGTCAGAGGCAGGGCACTATGGAGCCTGGTCTAAGGTAGGGTACTATGGAGCCTGGTCTAAGGTAGGGCACTATGGAGCCTGTTCTAAGGTAGGGCACTATGGAGCCTGGTCTAAGGTAGGGCACTAAGGAGCCTGGTCTAAGGTAGGGCACTATGGAGCCTGGTCTAAGGTAGGGCACTAAGGAGCCTGGTCTAAGGTAGGGCACTAAGGAGCCTGGTCTAAGGTAGGGCACTATGGAGCCTGGTCTAAGGTAGGGCACTATGGAGCCTGGTCTAAGGTAGGGCACTATGGAGCCTGGTCTAAGGTAGGGCACTAAGGAGCCTGGTCTAAGGTAGGGCACTATGGAGCCTGGTCTAAGGTAGGGCACTATGGAGCCTGGTCAGAGGGCACTATGGAGCCTGGTCAGAGGGTACTATGGAGCCTGGTCTAAGGTAGGGCACTATGGAGCCTGGTCAGAGGGTACTATGGAGCCTGGTCAGAGGGTACTATGGAGCCTGGTCTAAGGTAGGGCACTATGGAGCCTGGTCAGAGGGTAATATGGAGCCTGGTCTAAGGTAGGGTACTATGGAGCCTGGTCAGAGGGCACTATGGAGCCTGGTCTAAGGTAGGGCACTATGGAGCCTGGTCTAAGGTAGGGTACTATGGAGCCTGGTCTAAGGTAGGGTACTATGGAGCCTGGTCAGAGGGCACTATGGAGCCTGGTCTAAGGTAGGGCACTATGGAGCCTGGTCTAAGGTAGGGCACTATGGAGCCTGGTCTAAGGTAGGGCACTATGGAGCCTGGTCTAAGGTAGGGCACTATGGAGCCTGGTCTAAGGTAGGGCACTATGGAGCCTGGTCTAAGGTAGGGCACTATGGAGCCTGGTCTAAGGTAGGGCACTATGGAGCCTGGTCTAAGGTAGGGCACTATGGAGCCTGGTCTAAGGTAGGGTACTATGGAGCCTGGTCTAAGGTAGGGTACTATGGAGCCTGGTCTAAGGTAGGGTACTATGGAGCCTGGTCTAAGGTAGGGAACTATGGAGCCTGGTCAGAGGGCACTATGGAGCCTGGTCTAAGGTAGGGTACTATGGAGCCTGGTCTAAGGTAGGGCACTATGGAGCCTGGTCTAAGGTAGGGTACTATGGAGCCTGGTCTAAGGTAGGGCACTATGGAGCCTGGTCTAAGGTAGGGCACTATGGAGCCTGGTCAGAGGGTACTATGGAGCCTGGTCTAAGGTAGGGCACTATGGAGCCTGGTCAGAGGGTACTATGGAGCCTGGTCAGAGGGTACTATGGAGCCTGGTCTAAGGTAGGGCACTATGGAGCCTGGTCAGAGGGTACTATGGAGCCTGGTCTAAGGTAGGGCACTATGGAGCCTGGTCTAAGGTAGGGTACTATGGAGCCTGGTCTAAGGTAGGGTACTATGGAGCCTGGTCAGAGGGCACTATGGAGCCTGGTCAGAGGGCACTATGGAGCCTGGTCTAAGGCTATGGAGCCTGGTCAGAGGGCACTATGGAGCCTGGTCAGGAGGGCACTATGGAGCCTGGTCAGAGGGCACTATGGAGCCTGGTCAGGTAGGGCACTATGGAGCCTGGTCAGTAGGGCACTATGGAGCCTGGTCAGAGGGCACTATGGAGCCTGGTCAGAGGGCACTATGGAGCCTGGTCAGAGGGCACTATGGAGCCTGGTCTAAGGTAGGGCACTATGGAGCCTGGTCTAAGGTAGGGTACTATGGAGCCTGGTCAGAGGGTACTATGGAGCCTGGTCTAAGGTAGGGCACTATGGAGCCTGGTCTAAGGTAGGGCACTATGGAGCCTGGTCTAAGGTAGGGCACTATGGAGCCTGGTCTAAGGTAGGGCACTATGGAGCCTGGTCTAAGGTAGGGTACTATGGAGCCTGGTCTAAGGTAGGGCACTATGGAGCCTGGTCTAAGGTAAGGTAGGGTACTATGGAGCCTGGTCAGAGGGTACTATGGAGCCTGCTCATAGGGTACTATGGAGCCTGGTCTAAGGTAGGGCACTATGGAGCCTGGTCTAAGGTAGGGTACTATGGAGCCTGGTCTAAGGTAGGTTACTATGGAGCCTGGTCTAAGGTAGGGCACTATGGAGCCTGGTCTAAGGTAGGGCACTATGGAGCCTGGTCTAAGGTAGGGCACTATGGAGCCTGGTCAGAGGGCACTATGGAGCCTGGTCTAAGGTAGGGTACTATGGAGCCTGGTCTAAGGTAGGGTACTATGGAGCCTGGTCTAAGGTAGGGCACTACGGAGCCTGGTCTAAGGTAGGGCACTATGGAGCCTGGTCAGAGGGTACTATGGAGCCTGGTCTAAGGTAGGGTACTATGGAGCCTGGTCTAAGGTAGGGCACTATGGAGCCTGGTCTAAGGTAGGGCACTATGGAGCCTGGTCTAAGGTAGGGCACTATGGAGCCTGGTCAGAGGGTACTATGGAGCCTGGTCTAAGGTAGGGCACTATGGAGCCTGGTCTAAGGTAGGGAACTATGGAGCCTGGTCAGAGGGTACTATGGAGCCTGGTCTACGGTAGGGTACTATGGAGCCTGGTCTAAGGTAGGGCACTATGGAGCCTGGTCTAAGGTAGGTTACTATGGAGCCTGGTCAGAGGGTACTATGGAGCCTGGTCTAAGGTAGGGCACTATGGAGCCTGGTCTAAGGTAGGGAACTATGGAGCCTGGTGGTCTATGGAGGTAGGGTACTATGGAGCCTGGTCTAAGGTAGGGCACTATGGAGCCTGGTCTAAGGTAGGGCACTATGGAGCCTGGTCAGAGGGTACTATGGAGCCTATGGAGCCTGGTCTAAGGTAGGGCACTATGGAGCCTGGTCTAAGGTAGGGTACTATGGAGCCTGGTCTAAGGTAGGGTACTATGGAGCCTGGTCTAAGGTAGGGCACTATGGAGCCTGGTCTAAGGTAGGGTACTATGGAGCCTGGTCTAAGGTAGGGTACTATGGAGCCTGGTCTAAGGTAGGTTACTATGGAGCCTGGTCAGAGGGCACTATGGTCTAAGGTAGGGCACTATGGAGCCTGGTCTAAGGTAGGGCACTATGGAGCCTGGTCTAAGGTAGGGCACTATGGAGCCTGGTCTAAGGTAGGGCACTATGGAGCCTGGTCTAAGGTAGGGCACTATGGAGCCTGGTCAGGTAGGGCACTATGGAGCCTGGTCTAAGGTAGGGCACTATGGAGCCTGGTCTAAGGTAGGGCACTATGGAGCCTGGTCTAAGGTAGGGCACTATGGAGCCTGGTCTAAGGTAGGGCACTATGGAGCCTGGTCTAAGGTAGGGTACTATGGAGCCTGGTCTAAGGTAGGGCACTATGGAGCCTGGTCTAAGGTAGGGCACTATGGAGCCTGGTCTAAGGTAGGGCACTATGGAGCCTGGTCTAAGGTAGGGCACTATGGAGCCTGGTCAGAGGGCACTATGGAGCCTGGTCTAAGGTAGGGCACTATGGAGCCTGGTCTAAGGTAGGGCACTATGGAGCCTGGTCTGGAGCCTGGTCTAAGGGTACTATGGAGCCTGGTCAGAGGGTACTGGAGCCTGGAGGGTACTATGGAGCCTGCTCAGAGGGTACTATGGAGCCTGGTCAGAGGGCACTATGGAGCCTGGTCTAAGGTAGGGCACTATGGAGCCTGGTCTAAGGTAGGGCACTATGGAGCCTGGTCTAAGGTAGGGCACTATGGAGCCTGGTCAGAGGGCACTATGGAGCCTGGTCAGAGGGCACTATGGAGCCTGGTCTAAGGTAGGGTACTATGGAGCCTGGTCTAAGGTAGGGAACTATGGAGCCTGGTAGGGCACTATGGAGCCTGGTCTAAGGTAGGGTACTATGGAGCCTGGTCTAAGGTAGGGCACTATGGAGCCTGGTCTAAGGTAGGGTACTATGGAGCCTGGTCTAAGGTAGGGCACTATGGAGCCTGGTCTAAGGTAGGGCACTATGGAGCCTGGTCAGAGGGTACTATGGAGCCTGGTCTAAGGTAGGGCACTATGGAGCCTGGTCAGAGGGTACTATGGAGCCTGGTCAGAGGGTACTATGGAGCCTGGTCTATGGAGCCTGGTAGGGCACTATGGAGCCTGGTCAGAGGGGGTACTATGGAGCCTGGTCTAAGGTAGGGCACTATGGAGCCTGGTCACTATGGAGCCTGGTCTAAGGTAGGGTACTATGGAGCCTGGTCAGAGGGCACTATGGAGCCTGGTCAGAGGGCACTATGGAGCCTGGTCTAAGGTAGGGCACTATGGAGCCTGGTCAGAGGGCACTATGGAGCCTGGTCAGAGGGCACTATGGAGCCTGGTCAGAGGGCACTATGGAGCCTGGTCAGGAGGGCACTATGGAGCCTGGTCTATGGAGCCTGGTAGGGCACTATGGAGCCTGGTCAGAGGGCACTATGGAGCCTGGTCAGAGGGCACTATGGAGCCTGGTCTAAGGTAGGGCACTATGGAGCCTGGTCTAAGGTAGGGTACTATGGAGCCTGGTCAGAGGGTACTATGGAGCCTGGTCTAAGGTAGGGCACTATGGAGCCTGGTCTAAGGTAGGGCACTATGGAGCCTGGTCTAAGGTAGGGCACTATGGAGCCTGGTCTAAGGTAGGGCACTATGGAGCCTGGTCTAAGGTAGGGCACTATGGAGCCTGGTCTAAGGTAGGGCACTATGGAGCCTGGTCTAAGGTCGGGTACTATGGAGCCTGGTCAGAGGGCACTATGGAGCCTGGCTCATAGGGCACTATGGAGCCTGGTCTAAGGTAGGGCACTATGGAGCCTGGTCTAAGGTAGGGCACTATGGAGCCTGGTCTAAGGTAGGTTACTATGGAGCCTGGTCTAAGGTAGGGCACTATGGAGCCTGGTCTAAGGTAGGGCACTATGGAGCCTGGTCTAAGGTAGGGCACTATGGAGCCTGGTCAGAGGGCACTATGGAGCCTGGTCAGGTAGGGTACTATGGAGCCTGGTCTAAGGTAGGGTACTATGGAGCCTGGTCTAAGGTAGGGCACTACGGAGCCTGGTCTAAGGTAGGGCACTATGGAGCCTGGTCAGAGGGTACTATGGAGCCTGGTCTAAGGTAGGGTACTATGGAGCCTGGTCTAAGGTAGGGCACTATGGAGCCTGGTCTAAGGTAGGGCACTATGGAGCCTGGTCTAAGGTAGGGCACTATGGAGCCTGGTCAGAGGGTACTATGGAGCCTGGTCTAAGGTAGGGCACTATGGAGCCTGGTCTAAGGTAGGGAACTATGGAGCCTGGTCAGAGGGTACTATGGAGCCTGGTCTACGGTAGGGTACTATGGAGCCTGGTCTAAGGTAGGGCACTATGGAGCCTGGTCTAAGGTAGGTTACTATGGAGCCTGGTCAGAGGGTACTATGGAGCCTGGTCTAAGGTAGGGCACTATGGAGCCTGGTCTAAGGTAGGGAACTATGGAGCCTGGTCTAAGGTAGGGTACTATGGAGCCTGGTCTACGGTAGGGTACTATGGAGCCTGGTCTAAGGTAGGGCACTATGGAGCCTGGTCTAAGGTAGGGCACTATGGAGCCTGGTCTAAGGTAGGGCACTATGGAGCCTGGTCTAAGGTAGGGCACTATGGAGCCTGGTCTAAGGTAGGGCACTATGGAGCCTGGTCTAAGGTAGGGTACTATGGAGCCTGGTCTAAGGTAGGGCACTATGGAGCCTGGTCTAAGGTCGGGCACTATGGAGCCTGGTCTAAGGTAGGGCACTATGGAGCCCTGGTCTATGGAGCCTGGTCAGAGGGCACTATGGAGCCTGGTCTAAGGTAGGGCACTATGGAGCCTGGTCTAAGGTAGGGCACTATGGAGCCTGGTCTAAGGTAGGGCACTATGGAGCCTGGTCAGAGGGCACTATGGAGCCTGGTCTAAGGTAGGGCACTATGGAGCCTGGTCTAAGGTAGGGAACTATGGAGCCTGGTCTAAGGCAGGGCACTATGGAGCCTGGTCTAAGGTAGGGTACTATGGAGCCTGGTCAGAGGGTACTATGGAGCCTGCTCAGAGGGTACTATGGAGCCTGGTCAGAGGGCACTATGGAGCCTGGTCTAAGGTAGGGCACTACCTTCCCAAGTTCTCTCACGTCACCCCGCTCCTCCGTTCTCTCCACTGGCTTCCAGTTGAAGCTCGCATCCGCTACAAGACCATGGTGCTTGCCTACGGAGCTGTGAGGGGAACGGCACCTCAGTACCTCCAGGCTCTGATCAGGCCCTACACCCAAACAAGGGCACTGCGTTCATCCACCTCTGGCCTGCTCACCTCCCTACCACTGAGGAAGTACAGCTCCCGCTCAGCCCAGTCAAAACTGTTCGCTGCCCTGGCCCCCCAATGGTGGAACAAACTCCCTCACGACGCCAGGACAGCGGAGTCAATCACCACCTTCCGGAGACACCTGAAACCCCACCTCTTTAAGGAATACCTAGGATAGGATAAGTAATCCCTCTCACCCCCCCCCTAAGTTTTAGATGCACTATTGTTAAGTGACTGTCCCACTGGATGTCATAAGGTGAATGCACCAATTTGTAAGTCGCTCTGGATAAGAGCGTCTGCTAAATGACTTAAATGTAAATGTAAATGTATGGAGCCTGGTCTAAGGTAGGGCACTATGGAGCCTGGTCTAAGGTAGGGCACTATGGAGCCTGGTCAGAGGGCACTATGGAGCCTGGTCAGAGGGCACTATGGAGCCTGGTCTAAGGTAGGGCACTATGGAGCCTGGTCTAAGGTAGGGCACTATGGAGCCTGGTCTAAGGTAGGGCACTATGGAGCCTGGTCTAAGGTAGGTTACTATGGAGCCTGGTCTAAGGTAGGTTACTATGGAGCCTGGTCTAAGGTAGGGCACTATGGAGGGAATAGATGAGGGTGTGTTTGGGACACAACCATTGTTCATGTTATTGATTCATCAAGAAAAGGAGGCTGAGGAAAGAGACGTATTCAGCTCAACACCACTGTTAATGACCCAGAGTCGACCCGTTCTGTTGGGTCACTGTCTCCAGGGTTAATGTTAGTACTGCCATAGTGGTTCTGTTGAGTCACTGTCTCCAGGGTTAATGTTAGTACTGCCATAGTGGTTCTGTTGGGTTAATGTTAGTACTGCCATAGTGGTTCTGTTGGGTCACTGTCTCCAGGGTTAATGTTAGTACTGCCATAGTGGTTCTGTTGGGTTAATGTTAGTACTGCCATAGTGGTTCTGTTGGGTCACTGTCTCCAGGGTTAATGTTAGTACTGCCATAGTGGTTCTGTTGGGTTAATGTTAGTACTGCCATAGTGGTTCTGTTGGGTCACTGTCTCCAGGGTTAATGTTAGTACTGCCATAGTGGTTCTGTTGGGTTAATGTTAGTACTGCCATAGTGGTTCTGTTGGGTCACTGTCTCCAGGGTTAATGTTAGTACTGCCATAGTGGTTCTGTTGGGTCACTGTCTCCAGGGTTAATGTTAGTACTGACATAGTGGTTCTGTTGGGTTAATATTAGTACTGCCATAGTGGTTCCGTTGGATCACTGTCTCCAGGGTTAATGTTAGTACTGCCATAGTGGTTCTGTTGGGTTAATGTTAGTACTGCCATAGTGGTTCTGTTGGGTCACTGTCTCCAGGGTTAATGTTAGTACTGACATAGTGGTTCTGTTGGGTCACTGTCTCCAGGTTTAATGTTAGTACTGCCATAGTGGTTCTGTTGGGTCACTGTCTCCAGGGTTAATGTTAGTACTGCCATAGTGGTTCTGTTGGGTCACTGTCTCCAGGGTTAATGTTAGTACTGCCATAGTGGTTCTGTTGGGTTAATGTTAGTACTGACAGTGGTTCTGTTGGATCACTGTCTCCAGGGTTAATGTTAGTACTGCCATAGTGGTTCTGTTGGGTCACTGTCTCCAGGGTTAATGTTAGTACTGCCATAGTGGTTCTGTTGGGTTAATGTTAGTACTGCCATAGTGGTTCTGTTGGGTCACTGTCTCCAGGGTTAATGTTAGTACTGCCATAGTGGTTCTGTTGGGTTAATGTTAGTACTGCCATAGTGGTTCTGTTGGGTCACTGTCTCCAGGGTTAATGTTAGTACTGCCATAGTGGTTCTGTTGGGTCACTGTCTCCAGGGTTAATGTTAGTACTGACATAGTGGTTCTGTTGGGTTAATGTTAGTACTGCCATAGTGGTTCCGTTGGATCACTGTCTCCAGGGTTAATGTTAGTACTGCCATAGTGGTTCTGTTGGGTTAATGTTAGTACTGCCATAGTGGTTCTGTTGGGTCACTGTCTCCAGGGTTAATGTTAGTACTGCCATAGTGGTTCTGTTGGGTTAATGTTAGTACTGCCATAGTGGTTCTGTTGGGGCACTGTCTCCAGGGTTAATGTTAGTACTGCCATAGTGGTTCTGTTGGGTCACTGTCTCCATGGTTAATGTTAGTACTGCCATAGTGGTTCTGTTGGGTTAATGTTAGTACTGCCATAGTGGTTCTGTTGGGTCACTGTCTCCAGGGTTAATGTTAGTACTGCCATAGTGGTTCTGTTGGGTCACTGTCTCCAGGGTTAATGTTAGTACTGCCATAGTGGTTCTGTTGGGTCACTGTCTCCAGGGTTAATGTTAGTACTGCCATAGTGGTTCTGTTGGGTCACTGTCTCCAGGGTTAATGTTAGTACTGACATAGTGGTTCTGTTGGGTTAATGTTAGTACTGCCATAGTGGTTCTGTTGGGTTAATGTTAGTACTGCCATAGTGGTTCTGTTGGGTCACTGTCTCCAGGGTTAATGTTAGTACTGCCATAGTGGTTCTGTTGGGTCACTGTCTCCAGGTTTAATGTTAGTACTGCCATAGTGGTTCTGTTGGGTTAATGTTAGTACTGCCATAGTGGTTCTGTTGGGTCACTGTCTCCAGGGTTAATGTTAGTACTGCCATAGTGGTTCTGTTGGGTCACTGTCTCCGGGGTTAATGTTAGTACTGCCATAGTGGTTCTGTTGGGTTAATGTTAGTACTGCCATAGTGGTTCTGTTGGGTCACTGTCTCCAGGGTTAATGTTAGTACTGCCATAGTGGTTCTGTTGGGTCACTGTCTCCAGGGTTAATGTTAGTACTGCCATAGTGGTTCTGTTGGGTCACTGTCTCCAGGGTTAATGTTAGTACTGCCATAGTGGTTCTGTTGAGTCACTGTCTCCAGGGTTAATGTTAGTACTGCCATAGTGGTTCTGTTGGGTCACTGTCTCCAGGGTTAATGTTAGTACTGCCATAGTGGTTCTGTTGGGTTAATGTTAGTATTGCCATAGTGGTTCTGTTGGGTTAATGTTAGTACTGCCATAGTGGTTCTGTTGGGTCACTGTCTCCAGGGTTAATGTTAGTACTGCCATAGTGGTTCTGTTGGGTTAATGTTAGTACTGCCATAGTGGTTATGTTGGGTCACTGTCTCCAGGGTTAATGTTAGTACTGACATAGTGGTTCTGTTGGGTCACTGTCTCCAGGGTTAATGTTAGTACTGCCATAGTGGTTCTGTTGGGTCACTGTCTCCAGGGTTAATGTTAGTACTGCCATAGTGGTTCTGTTGGGTTAATGTTAGTACTGCCATAGTGGTTCTGTTGGGTCACTTTCTCCAGGGTTAATGTTAGTACTGCCATAGTGGTTCTGTTGGGTCACTGTCTCCAGGGTTAATGTTAGTACTGCCATAGTGGTTCTGTTGGATCACTGTCTCCAGGGTTAATGTTAGTACTGCCATAGTGGTTCTGTTGGGTTAATGTTAGTACTGCCATAGTGGTTCTGTTGGGTCACTGTCTCCAGGGTTAATGTTAGTACTGCCATAGTGGTTCTGTTGGGTCACTGTCTCCAGGGTTAATGTTAGTACTGCCATAGTGGTTCTGTTGGGTTAATGTTAGTACTGCCATAGTGGTTCTGTTGGATCACTGTCTCCAGGGTTAATGTTAGTACTGCCATAGTGGTTCTGTTGGGTCACTGTCTCCAGGGTTAATGTTAGTACTGCCATAGTGGTTCTGTTGGGTCACTGTCTCCAGGGTTAATGTTAGTACTGCCATAGTGGTTCTGTTGGGTCACTGTCTCCAGGGTTAATGTTAGTACTGCCATAGTGGTTCTGTTGGGTTAATGTTAGTACTGACATAGTGGTTCTGTTGGGTTAATGTTAGTACTGCCATAGTGGTTCTGTTGGGTTAATGTTAGTACTGCCATAGTGGTTCTGTTGGGTTAATGTTAGTACTGCCATAGTGGTTCTGTTGGGTCACTGTCTCCAGGGTTAATGTTAGTACTGACATAGTGGTTCTGTTGGGGCGGATTCAGAAAACAGCACCACACCATCTGGGTTGAACTGAATTTAACTGTTTTAAAAAACAACAACACACAAATCCAGAGCTTTGTGATGCCAATTTCTGAATAGACCGTAGATATTTTACACGACGGGACGGTTTCCCAGACACAGATTAATCTTAGTCCCAGACTATAAAGAGGAGTTTTAAGAGTTACTGGTGATCCTCCTTTCACCAAGCTTCATAGTCCAGGACTAAGACTTAAACAATCTGTGTCTGGAACAGCAGCCCTGAAATGTTAAAAGAAAATTAGTAATCCCACATACCAGCCTCCGGAAAAAGTCTGTGACTTTCACCTTTGTGGCCATGGGCGTTTCCATCTCTGCCTTGTGCTCTGTTTTAGCTGAGGAGGGAAAACAGGTCTGTTTATTACCACAACAACCTGCCAACGTCCTCTGGGGTTCAGCACGACAGGGAGCCACACTGTAAACATTACAGCGTCACAACATCCTGGACCTACTAAACAGCTGTTTAAAAGGTTATTAGGTTGTTGAAGGTTATTTCACAGGAGAACCAACCAGGAAGTTACATTGTATGTCTCGTCTTACATTCCACACCACCGATGGAACAGACCCATTGTAATGAGGTCCAACAGTCAGACCCCCTCTGTCTCTCTAATGACATGAGGTCCAGTCAGACCCCCTCTGTCTCTCTAATGACATGAGGTCCAGTCAGACCCCCTCTGTCTCTCTAATGACATGAGGTCCAACAGTCAGACCCCCTCTGTCTCTCTAATGACATGAGGTCCAACAGTCAGACCCCCTCTGTCTCTCTAATGACATGAGGTCCAGTCAGACCCCCTCTGTCTCTCTAATGACATGAGGTCCAACAGTCAGACCCCCTCTGTCTCTCTAATGACATGAGGTCCAGTCAGACCCCCTCTGTCTCTCTAATGACATGAGGTCCAACAGTCAGACCCCCTCTGTCTCTCTAATGACATGAGGTCCAACAGTCAGACCCCTTCTGTCTCTCTAATGACATGAGGTCCAGAAAGACCCCCTCTGTCTCTCTAATGACATGAGGTCCAACAGTCAGACCCCCTCTGTCTCTCTAATGACATGAGGTCCAACAGTCAGACCCCCTCTGTCTCTCTAATGACATGAGGTCCAACAGTCAGACCCCCTCTGTCTCTCTAATGACATGAGGTCCAACAGTCAGACCCCCTCTGTCTCTCTAATGACATGAGGTCCAACAGTCAGACCCCCTCTGTCTCTCTAATGACATGAGGTCCAACAGTCAGACCCCCTCTGTCTCTCTAATGACATGAGGTCCAGTCAGACCCCCTCTGTCTCTCTAATGACATGAGGTCCAGTCAGACCCCCTCTGTCTCTCTAATGACACGAGGTCCAACAGTCAGACCCCCTCTGTCTCTCTAATGACATGAGGTCCAGTCAGACCCCCTCTGTCTCTCTAATGACATGAGGTCCAGTCAGACCCCCTCTGTCTCTCTAATGACATGAGGTCCAGTCAGACCCCCTCTGTCTCTCTAATGACATGAGGTCCAACAGTCAGACCCCCTCTGTCTCTCTAATGACATGAGGTCCAACAGTCAGACCCCCTCTGTCTCTCTAATGACATGAGGTCCAGTCAGACCCCCTCTGTCTCTCTAATGACATGAGGTCCAGTCAGACCCCCTCTGTCTCTCTAATGACATGAGGTCCAGTCAGACCCCCTCTGTCTCTCTAATGACATGAGGTCCAACAGTCAGACCCCCTCTGTCTCTCTAATGACATGAGGTCCAACAGTCAGACCCCCTCTGTCTCTCTAATGACATGAGGTCCAACAGTCAGACCCCCTCTGTCTCTCTAATGACATGAGGTCCAACAGTCAGACCCCCTCTGTCTCTCTAATGACATGAGGTCCAACAGTCAGACCCCCTCTGTCTCTCTAATGACATGAGGTCCAACAGTCAGACCCCCTCTGTCTCTCCAATGACATGAGGTACATTTGACAGTCAGTTGTCTTGAATCAACAGTGATGTGGAGCCAGAGCTGATGACCATGTAAAAAGGTTTTTAAATGAGGTTGATTGGTTGATTGAGTGGTTGGTTGGTTGATTGAGTGGTTGGTTGAGTGATTGATTGATCGGTTGATTGATTGATCGATCGAGTTCCCAATAAGAGGTTCACTTACAGACGATGTCTGGTGCTTCACGAATACAATTGATTGATTAATTGACTCACAGATGATGTCTGGAACTTCACAAATACATTTGATTGATTGATTGACTCACAGACGATGTCTGGAGCCTCCAGGTAGTCTGTGAACTCGTCCTCTCGGTTGTTGTCATTGAACTTGGCCAGGGAACGGTTGTGACTGGCCTGGAGGATGGCCTGGAGCACATCCAGCTTCCTGAGGTGACGACACAGACTATGGATCCTCAGACCCTCCTCATGACCTATCACAGCCCGTCGCAGGTGGGCCTTACCTGGGGAAGGAGTGGGGAGGTGGAGGAGGGAGGAGGAATTAACGGGGAGGTGGAGGAGGGAGGTTTAGGAGGGAGGAGGAATTAACGGGGAGGTGGAGGAGGGAGGTTTAGGAGGGAGGAGGAATTAACGGGGAGGTGGAGGAGGGAGGTGGAGGAGGGAGGAGGAATTAACGGGGAGGTGGAGGAGAGGGGAGGTGGAGGAGGGAGAAGGAGAGGTGGAGGAGGGAGGAGGAATTAACGGGTAGGTGGAGGAGGGAGGAGGAATTTAAGGGGAGGTGGAGGAGAGGGGAGGTGGAGGAGGGAGAAGAAGAGGTGGAGGAGGGAGGAGGAATTAACGGGGAGGTGGAGGAGAGGGGAGGTGGAGGAGGGAGAAGAAGAGGTGAAGGAGGGAGAAGAAGAGGTGGAGGAGAGGGGAGGTGGAGGAGAGGGGAGGTGGAGAAGGAATTAACGGGGAGGTGGAGGAGAGGGGAGGTGGAGGAGGGAGAAGAAGAGGGTGGAAAGAGGAAGAGTCATTAAGACAGGTGAGTAAGTATACAGGTAAAAACTAAATGGATCCCGTTTAGACTCGGACCATATGGTACCAGGTGATAAAGGGGCTATATACAGGGGGTACCAGGTGATAAAGTGGCTATATACAAGGGGTACCAGGTGATAAAGGGGCTATATACAAGGGGTACCAGGTGATAAAGGGGCTATATACAAGGGGTACCAGGTGATAAAGGGGCTATATACACAAGGGGTACCAGGTGATAAAGGGGCTATATACACAAGGGGTACCAGGTGACAACATGGCTATATACACGGGGTACCAGGTGACAACATGGCTATATACACAAGGGGTACCAGGTGATAAAGGGGCTATATACACGGGGTACCAGGTGATAAAGGGGCTATATACACAAGGGGTACCAGGTGATAAAGGGGCTATATACACAAGGGGTACCAGGTGATAAAGGGGCTATATACACAAGGGGTACCAGGTGATAAAGGGGCTATATACACAAGGGGTACCAGGTGACAACGGGGCTATATACACGGGGTACCAGGTGACAACGGGGCTATATACAGGGGGTACCAGGTAATAACATGGCTATATACAGGGGGTACCAGGTAATAACATGGCTATATACAGGGGGTACCAGGTGATAAAGGGGCTATATACACGGGGTACCAGGTGATAAAGGGGCTATATACACGGGGTACCAGGTGACAACGGGGCTATATACAGGGGGTACCAGGTAATAACATGGCTATATACAGGGAGGTAATAACATGGCTATATACACGGGGTACCAGGTGATAAAGGGGCTATATACAGGGGGTACCAGGTGATAAAGGGGCTATATACACGGGGTACCAGGTGACAACGGGGCTATATACAGGGGGTACCAGGTAATAACATGGCTATATACAGGGAGGTAATAACATGGCTATATACAGGGAGGTAATAACATGGCTATATACAGGAAGTACCAGGTAATAACATGGTGATATACAGGAAGTACCAGGTAATAACATGGTTATATACAGGGAGGTAATAACATGGCTATATACAGGGAGGTAATAACATGGCTATATACAGGGGGTACCAGGTAATAACATGGCTATATACAGGGGGTACCAGGTAATAACATGGCTATATACAGGGGGTACCAGGTGATAAAGGGGCTATATACACGGGGTACCAGGTGATAAAGGGGCTATATACACGGGGTACCAGGTGACAACGGGGCTATATACAGGGGGTACCAGGTAATAACATGGCTATATACAGGGAGGTAATAACATGGCTATATACACGGGGTACCAGGTGATAAAGGGGCTATATACAGGGGGTACCAGGTGATAAAGGGGCTATATACACGGGGTACCAGGTGACAACGGGGCTATATACAGGGGGTACCAGGTAATAACATGGCTATATACAGGGAGGTAATAACATGGCTATATACAGGGAGGTAATAACATGGCTATATACAGGAAGTACCAGGTAATAACATGGTGATATACAGGGAGTACCAGGTAATAACATGGTTATATACAGGGAGGTAATAACATGGCTATATACAGGGAGGTAATAACATGGCTATATACAGGGGGTACCAGGTGATAAAGTGGCTATATACAAGGGGTACCAGGTGATAAAGGGGCTATATACAAGGGGTACCAGGTGATAAAGGGGCTATATACAAGGGGTACCAGGTGATAAAGGGGCTATATACACAAGGGGTACCAGGTGATAAAGGGGCTATATACACAAGGGGTACCAGGTGACAACATGGCTATATACACGGGGTACCAGGTGACAACATGGCTATATACACAAGGGGTACCAGGTGATAAAGGGGCTATATACACGGGGTACCAGGTGATAAAGGGGCTATATACACAAGGGGTACCAGGTGATAAAGGGGCTATATACACAAGGGGTACCAGGTGATAAAGGGGCTATATACACAAGGGGTACCAGGTGACAACATGGCTATATACACGGGGTACCAGGTGACAACGGGGCTATATACAGGGGGTACCAGGTAATAACATGGCTATATACAGGGGGTACCAGGTAATAACATGGCTATATACAGGGGGTACCAGGTGATAAAGGGGCTATATACAGGGAGTACCAGGTAATAACATGGCTATAAACAGGGAGGTAATAACATGGCTATATACAGGGAGGTAATAACATGGCTATATACAGGGAGGTAATAACATGGCTATATACAGGGGTTCCAGGTGATAACATGGCTATATACAGGGAGGTAATAACATGGCTATATACAGGGAGTACCAGGTAATAACATGGCTATATACAGGGAGGTAATAACATGGTTATATACAGGAGGTAATAACATGGCTATATACAGGAGTACCAGGTAATAACATGGCTAGATACAGGGAGTACCAGGTAATAACATGGTTATATACAGGGAGTACCAGGTAATAACATGGCTATATACAGGGAGTACCAGGTACTAACAGGGTGTAGAGTCCAGACAGTCAGGGACTATATAAATGACAGTCAGGGATTTGACAGTCAGTATGTAGAGTCCAGACAGTCAGGGACTATATAAATGACAGTCAGGGACTATATAAATGACAGTCAGTATGTAGAGTCCAGACAGTCAGGGACTATATAAATGACAGTCAGGGACTATATAAATGACAGTCAGTGTGTAGAGTCCAGACAGTCAGGGACTATATCAATGACAGTCAGGGACTATATCAATGACAGTCAGTGTATAGAGTCCAGACAGTCAGGGACTATATCAATGACAGTCAGTGTATAGAGTCCAGACAGTCAGGGACTATATCAATGACAGTCAGTGTATAGAGTCCAGACAGTCAGGGACTATATCAATGACAGTCAGGGTGTAGAGTCCAGACAGTCAGGGACTATATAAATGACAGTGTGTAGAGTCCAGACAGTCAGGGACTATATAAATGACAGTCAGGGTGTAGAGTCCAGACAGTCAGGGACTATATAAATGACAGTCAGGGTGTAGAGTCCAGACAGTCAGGGACTATATAAATGACAGTTAGGGTGTAGAGTCCAGACAGTCAGGGACTATATAAATGACAGTCAGGGTGTAGAGTCCAGACAGTCAGGGACTATATAAATGACAGTCAGGGTGTAGAGTCCAGACAGTCAGGGACTATATAAATGACAGTCAGGGACTATATCAATGACAGTCAGGGTGTAGAGTCTAGACAGTCAGGGACTATATAAATGACAGTCAGGGACTATATAAATGACAGTCAGGGTGTAGAGTCCAGACAGTCAGGGACTATATAAATGACAGTCAGGGTGTAGAGTCCAGACAGTCAGGGACTATATAAATGACAGTCAGGGTGTAGAGTCCAGACAGTAAGGGACTATATAAATTACAGTCAGGGACTATATAAATGACAGTCAGGGACTATATAAATGACAGTCAGGGTGTAGAGTCCAGACAGTCAGGGACTATATAATGACTGTATCTAGACGTAACCCACATAAAGGACCTGTGTAAACACGGTATTGGGTTTGGAGCATTACCGATGCGTTGTCTCTCCTCTCTCTTCCTGAGGATGTCGAGCGGGGAGAGGCCATCTGGCATGGCATCATACGCCTGGGACAGAGCCTTCTCCTGTTGGTCCTCGTCATCACTGGGACTCACTGGAAAACACAGAGACAGGAGACAGGGATTAGGACATGGCAACACAGAGACAGGGATTAGGGACATGGCAACACAGAGACATGAGACAGGGATTAGGACATGGCAACACAGAGACATGAGACAGGGATTAGGACATGGCAACACAGAGACATGAGACAGGGATTAGGACATGGAAACACAGATCCAGCCTGGGACTGTGAGACAGTGTTGGCAGAGGACAGACCAGCCCAGTAGGTCTCAGTACTCTGGGCTGTTCTGTCCTCTTTATTAAACTAAAGGTCTCAGTACTCTGGGCTGTTCTGTCTCTCTGTCCTCTTTATTAAACTAAAGGTCTCAGTACTCTGGGCTGTTCTGTCTCTCTGTCCTCTTTATTAAACTAAAGGTCTCAGTACTCTGGGCTGTACTGTCCTCTTTATTAAACTAAAGGTCTCAGTACTCTGGGCTGTTCTGTCCTCTTTATTAAACTAAAGGTCTCAGTACTCTGGGCTGTTCTGTCCTCTTTATTAAACTAAAGGTCTCAGTACTCTGGGCTGTTCTGTCTCTCTGTCCTCTTTATTAAACTAAAGGTCTCAGTACTCTGGGCTGTACTGTCCTCTTTATTAAACTAAAGGTCTCAGTACTCTGGGCTGTTCTGTCTCTCTGTCCTCTTTATTAAACTAAAGGTCTCAGTACTCTGGGCTGTACTGTCCTCTTTATTAAACTAAAGGTCTCAGTACTCTGGGCTGTTCTGTCCTCTTTATTAAACTAAAGGTCTCAGTACTCTGGGCTGTTCTGTCTCTCTGTCCTCTTTATTAAACTAAAGGTCTCAGTACTCTGGGCTGTTCTGTCCTCTTTATTAAACTAAAGGTCTCAGTACTCTGGGCTGTTCTGTCTCTCTGTCCTCTTTATTAAACTAAAGGTCTCAGTACTCTGAGAAAGAGGTGAATGAACAAGTCTGTTCCCGTAAGGTCCAGGAAACTCATCTAGAAACTAACAGAACCAGTCTGTTCCTGTAAGGTCCAGGAAACTCATCTAGGAACTAACAGAACCAGTCTGTTCCAGGAAACTCATCTAGTAACTAACAGCCACTTACACATCTCCCTCTCTCCCTCTGGATCGCGCATGGAAGGGATATGATTGGCTAACGGCTGCTTTGACTTACGCTGGTGGTCCAATAGCGCAGTAGCCAGGAAGTAGTGTGCCAGTGAACGGTAGTGGTGGGTCTTGACCTGAGCCATGGTCGACCAGAAGAACGGGACGTTGTCCTTGATGGGAGTCTGGCTCATAGACTGGTGAACCTGGTCATAGGTGTCTCCTACCTGAGACGGGGACACAGAGACGTTCTGTTAGAGAACACATCCTACCTGAGACGGGGACACAGAGACGTTCTGTTAGAGTACACATCCTACCTGAGAGGACAGAGATGTTCTGTTAGAGTACACCTCCTACCTGAGAGGACAGAGATGTTCTGTTAGAGAACACATCCTACCCGAGAGGACAGGGACGTTCTGTTAGAGTACACCTCCTACCTGAGAGGACAGAGATGTTCTATTAGAGAACACATCCTACCCGAGAGGACAGGGACGTTCTGTTAGAGAACACATCCTACCTGAGAGGACAGAGACGTTCTATTAGAGAACACATCCTACCTGAGAGGACAGAGATGTTCTGTTAGAGTACACATCCTACCTGAGAGGACAGAGATGTTCTGTTAGAGTACACATCCTACCTGAGAGGACAGAGATGTTCTGTTAGAGAACACATCCTACCTGAGAGGACAGAGATGTTCTGTTAGAGTACACATCCTACCCGAGAGGACAGAGATGTTCTATTAGAGAACACATCCTACCCGAGAGGACAGAGATGTGCACTACTTTAGACCAGAGCCCTATGGCACCCTATTCCCTATATAGTGCACTACTTTAGACCAGAGCCCTATGGCACCCTATTCCCTATATAGTGCACTACTTTAGACCAGAGCCCTATGGCACCCTATTCTCTATATAGTGCACTACTTTAGACCCGAGGCTTAGGGCACTAAATAGGGAATGGGGTCCCACTGCTCTTTAGACAGACACACCTCAACGGGATATGACAGTGTGATAATGGAACCCCTTTTAGTGTTGAGGTGACACTCTCTCAGATTAACCCCATTAGGTCAAAGCGTTGAGGTGAAACTCTCTCAGATTAACCCCGTTAGGTCAAAGCGTTTAGTGTTGAGGTGAAACTCTCTCAGATTAACCCCATTAGGTCAAAGCGTTTAGCGTTGAGGTGAAACTCTCAGATTAACCCCATTAGATCAAAGCGTTTAGTGTTGAGGTGAAACTCTCTCAGATTAACCCCATTAGGTCAAAGCGTTTAGCGTTGAGTTGAAACTCTCAGATTAACCCCATTAGATCAAAGCGTTGAGGTGAAACTCTCTCAGATTAACCCCATTAGGTCAAAGCGTTTAGTGTTGAGGTGAAACTCTCAGATTAACCCCATTAGGTCAAAGCGTTGAGGTGAAACTCTCTCAGATTAACCCCATTAGGTCAAAGCGTTTAGTGTTGAGGTGAAACTCTCTCAGATTAACCCCATTAGGTCAAAGCGTTTAGCGTTGAGGTGAAACTCTCTCAGATTAACCCCATTAGGTCAAAGCGTTTAGTGTTGAGGTGAAACTCTCTCAGATTAACCCCATTAGGTCAAAGCGTTTAGAGTTGAGGTGAAACTCTCTCAGATTAACCCCGTTAGAGTAAAGCAGATGGACTCAGTGTATTGTACATGTACCTTGGCAGACTGTGGGAAAGGACTCAGTGTATTGTACATGTACCTTGGCAGCCTGTAGACTGTGGGAAAGGACTCAGCGTATTGTACATGTACCTTGGCAGCCTCGTGGGCCATCTTGAGGAGAGAGAAGAACTCATTGCGGATGCCAGACAGAGCGATCTTCTCAAACAGACACTCCTGAGCTTGGGCCAGCATCATCTTGATGAGCATGCTGAGCATGGAGGGACTCATGTCATAGCTGGGGGTGTGGGTGAACGTCTCCTTTAGGTGGTGGAGGACTCCTACAGGGGGGGGGCACAGAGAGAGTAGGGGTGGTGAGTATGGAGGGACTCGTGACATAGCTGGGGGTAAACGTCTCCTTCAGGTGGTGGAGGACTCCTACAGGGGGGGGGGAGACAGAGAGAGTAGGGGTGGTGAGCATGGAGGGACTCATGACATAGCTGGGGATGTACGTCTCCTTCAGGTGGTGGAGGACTCCTACAGGGGGGGGGAGACAGAGAGAGTAGGGGTGGTGAGTATGGAGGGACTCGTGACATAGCTGGGGTGAACGTCTCCTTCAGGTGGTGGAGGACTCCTACAGGGGGGAGACAGAGAGAGTAGGGGAGGTGAGTATGGAGGGACTCATGACATAGCTGGGGGTGTACGTCTCCTTCAGGTGGTGGAGGACTAATTTCTAAACGTTGCTACCGGATACAATATATGCTCCAAAACAAGCATGCGCCAGTTCTCACAATTATCAAAACCGCATTCATAAAAACTGAATTTAACATGAGAATGGTACCGGTACCACAAGTACTCACAGTTTCTAACGTTCGACATTAGGCCGAGAGGCAGTACTGTCCTAGTTTGGGTTGACTGTCGAGGGCAGTACTGTCCTAGTTTGGTTGACTGTCGAGGGGCAGTACTGTCCTAGTTTGGGTCGACTGCCGAGGGGCGGTACTGTCCTAGTTTGGTTGACTGTCGAGGGGCGGTACTGTCCTAGTTTGGTTGACTGTCGAGGGGCAGTACTGTCCTAGTTTGGTTGACTGTCGAGGGGCAGTACTGTCCTAGTTTGGTTGACTGTCGAGGGGCAGTACTGTCCTAGTTTGGTTGACTGTCGAGGGGCGGTACTGTCCTAGTTTGGTTGACTGTCGAGGGGCGGTACTGTCCTAGTTTGGTTGACTGTCGAGGGGCAGTACTGTCCTAGTTTGGGTCGACTGCCGAGGGGCAGTACTGTCCTAGTTTGGTTGACTGTCGAGGGGCAGTACTGTCCTAGTTTGGGTTGACTGTCGAGGGGCAGTACTGTACTGTGGGACATGATGCATGGGAAACTAGAGAAGCCAGAAGAGGACTGGCCACCCCTCAGAGTCTGGTTCCTCTCTAGGTTTCTTCCTAGGTTCTGGCCTTTCTAGGGAGTTTTTCCCTAGCCACCGTGCTTCAACACCTGCATTGCTTGCTGTTTGGGGTTTTAGGCTGGGTTTCTGTACAGCACTTTGAGCTATCAGCTGATGTAAGAAGGGCTATATAAATACATTTGATTGGTTGGTTGATTGATTGACAGTTATATGGTTCATCTTTACCAGTAGCCTGTCCATAGAGTTTTTCCTGACATGACGTTTGAAAACTATGAAATTAAATTTTCAACTGGCCGTTTTTCTATCGTTAAACAAAGATTACACAAGGAGAGAACTGGTCACGGCACCAACTGTGGGATAAGGGACCTACAAACTTACAAAATGTATAAACGAAGTCAAATCTTCTAAACCTCTTGTAATCCAACTCTGAGTGTACTGTATATTCCACCAGTGTTACCGGCAATGACTAGAGACTAGCTGTGTCATAATGGCCACTGGTGTTGTCCAAAATGGCACCTTATTCCCTACATAGTGCACTACTCTTAACCAGGGCCATATTCCCTACATAGTACACTACTCTTAACGAGGGCCCTATTCCCTATAACCAGGACCCTATTCCCTACATAGTGCACTACTCTTAACAAGGGCCCTATTCCCTATAACCAGGACCCTATTCCCTACATAGTACACTACTCTTAACGAGGGCCCTATTCCCTATAACCAGGACCCTATTCCCTACATAGTGAACTACTCTTAACGAGGGCCCTATTCCCTATAACCAGGACCCTATTCCCTACATAGTGCACTAATCTTAACGAGGGCCTTATTCCCTACATAGTGCACTACTCTTAACGAGGGCCCTATTCCCTATAACCAGGACCCTATTCCCTACATAGTGCACTACTCTTAACAAGGGCCCTATTCCCTATAACCAGGACCCTATTCCCTACATAGTACACTACTCTTAACGAGGGCCCTATTCCCTATAACCAGGACCCTATTCCCTACATAGTGAACTACTCTTAACGAGGGCCCTATTCCCTATAACCAGGACCCTATTCCCTACATAGTGCACTAATCTTAACGAGGGCCTTATTCCCTACATAGTGCACTACTCTTAACGAGGGCCCTATTCCCTATAACCAGGACCCTATTCCCTACATAGTACACTACTCTTAACGAGGGCCCTATTCCCTATAACCAGGACCCTATTCCCTACATAGTGCACTACTCTTAACGAGGGCCCTATTCCCTATAACCAGGACCCTATTCCCTACATAGTGCACTACTCTTAACGAGGGCCCTATTCCCTATAACCAGGACCCTATTCCCTACATAGAGGGAATAAGGTGTCACGTGGGACACAGCCGACTGTGGTTCTAGTGTCTCCTCACCTGCAGCTTTCTGGAAGGCTGTGATGGCATCCTGGAGGCCGGAGCCCGTCTGGCGGTTGCAGCGCGTGCCGATCTGGGTGTAGAGGGCGCCGATGTTGAACAGAATACTGGCCTTCTCCAGAGACACGTTCTGCTGGCACACTGGAACACCTGTGAACGAGTCATACCTGGGAGAGAGACCGAGAGGTCACTAGTGGAACCATAACACCATGTTGACCCCTGGAGAGACAGACATGTTGACCCCTGGAGAGACAGACATGTTGACCCCTGGAGAGACAGACATGTTGACCCCTGGAGAGACAGACATGTTGACCCCTGGAGAGACAGACAGAGAGGTCACTAGTGGAACCATAATACCATGTTGACCCATGGAGAGACAGACATGTTGACCCCTGGAGAGACAGAGAGAGAGGTCACTAGTGGAACCATAACACCATGTTGGCCCCTGGAGAGACAGACATGTTGACCCCTGGAGAGACAGAGAGAGAGGTCACTAGTGGAACCATAACACCATGTTGACCCCTGGAGAGACAGACATGTTGACCCCTGGAGAGACAGACAGAGAGGTCACTAGTGGTATCATAACACCATGTTGACCCCTGGAGAGACAGACATGTTGACCCCTGGAGAAAGGCCCTCCATCAGTAGTCAGACTGTCCACAATATGCTGAGAGAGGCTGGACTGAGGGCTTGTAGGCCTGTTGTAAGGCAGGTCCTCACCAGCAACAACGTTGCCTATGGGCACAAACCCACTGTCGCTGGACCAGACAGGACTGGCAAAAAGTGCATTGGAGACAGTGAGGTGGAGATACTATAGATACCTGGTCCCCTGGGCTGGGTCAGACCATGATTGACGGGGCATTGGAGACAGTGAGGTCGAGATACTATAGATACCTGGACCCCTGGGCTGGGTCAGACCATGATTGACGGGGCATTGGAGACAGTCAGGTGGAGATACTATAGATACCTGGACCCCTGGGCTGGGTCAGACCATGATTGACGGGGCATTGGAGACAGTGAGGCGGAACGTACCAAGTAAAGAAGATGCCCATCTGGCGGGTGGCGGTAAAGAAGCGGCTCTCCAGTAGAGGTATGTGGCTGAAGTACTTGGCCAGGGTCTCGATGCCGGCGTCATTGCGACTGGGGGTACGACAGGCCTGTGGGGTACGGTGGGGAAAGAGGGTCAGAATACAACAGGACCGTTCTCTGTGTGGTGGGCGATTCCATAGAGAACCCAGTTTCACTCTGACAACGTAGAGTTCTATGAGACCGATGGTGAAAGTACCTGTCTCAGGTCCATCAGGTCGGCGATCTCCTCCTCGAAGCTGGAGCCATCTTCACTGTAATGCTCCAGGATGAAGTCCTGGAGAAACACACCAGAACAGAGAGGAGACCATCGTCAACACACCAGAACAGAGAGGAGACCATCGTCAACACACCAGAACAGAGAGGAGACCATCGTCAACACACCAGAACAGAGAGGAGACCATCGTCAACACACCAGAACAGAGAGGAGACCATCGTCAACACACCAGAACAGAGAGGAGACCATCGTCAACACACCAGAACAGAGAGGAGACCATCGTCAACACACCAGAACAGAGACCATCGTCAACACACCAGAACAGAGAGGAGACCATCAAAACACAATCCACTGTGTTATAGAGCCATCGACCCATCAAAACACCACCCACTGTGTTATAGAGCCATCGACCCATCAAAACACCACCCACTGTGTTATAGAGCCACCGACCCATCAAAACACCATCCACTGTCCTAGTCACCGACCCATCAAAACACCATCCACTGTCCTATAAAGTCACCGACCCATCAAAACACCATCCACTGTCCTATAGAGTCACCGACCCATCAAAACACCATCCACTGTCCTATAGAGCCACCGACCCATCAAAACACCATCCACTGTCCTATAGAGCCACCGACCCATCAAAACACCATCCACTGTGTTATAGTCACCGACCCATCAAAACACCATCCACTGTCCTATAGAGTCCCCGATCCATCAAAACACCATCCACTGTCCTATAGAGCCACCGACCCATCAAAACACCACCCACTGTGTTATAGAGCCACTGACCCATCAAAACACCATCCACTGTCCTATAGAGCCACCGACCCATCAAAACACCATCCACTGTCCTATAGTCACCGACCCATCAAAACACCATCCACTGTCCTATAGAGCCACCGACCCATCAAAACACCACCCACTGTGTTATAGTCACCGACCCATCAAAACACCACCCACTGTGTTATAGTCACCGACCCATCAAAACACCACCCACTGTCCTATAGAGCCACCGACCCATCAAAACACCACCCACTGTCCTATAGAGTCCCGACCCATCAAAACACCACCCACTGTGTTATAGTCACCGACCCATCAAAACACCACCCACTGTGTTAGTCACCGACCCATCAAAACACCACCCACTGTCCTATAGAGTCCCGACCCATCAAAACACCACCCACTGTGTTATAGTCACCGACCCATCAAAACACCACCCACTGTGTTATAGTCACCGACCCATCAAAACACCACCCACTGTCCTATAGAGTCCCCGACCCATCAAAACACCACCCACTGTCCTATAGAGCCACCGACCCATCAAAACACCATCCACTGTCCTATAGAGCCACCGACCCATCAAAACACCACCCACTGTCCTATAGAGCCACCGACCCATCAAAACACCATCCACTGTCCTATAGAGCCACCGACCCATCAAAACACCATCCACTGTCCTATAGAGCCACCGACCCATCAAAACACCATCCACTGTCCTATAGAGCCACCGACCCATCAAAACACCACCCACTGTCCTATAGAGTCACCGACCCATCAAAACACCATCCACTGTCCTATAGAGCCACCGACCCATCAAAACACCATCCACTGTCCTATAGAGCCACCGACCCATCAAAACACCATCCACTGTGTTATAGTCACCGACCCATCAAAACACCATCCACTGTCCTATAGAGCCACCGACCCATCAAAACACCACCCACTGTCCTATAGAGTCACCGACCCATCAAAACACCATCCACTGTGTTATAGAGCCACCGACCCATCAAAACACCATCCACTGTGTTATAGAGCCACCGACCCATCAAAACACCACCCACTGTGTTATAGAGCCACCGACCCATCAAAACACCATCCACTGTCCTATAGTCACCGACCCATCAAAACACCATCCACTGTCCTATAGAGCCACCGACCCATCAAAACACCATCCACTGTCCTATAGTCACCGACCCATCAAAACACCATCCACTGTCCTATAGAGCCACCGACCCATCAAAACACCACCCACTGTGTTATAGTCACCGACCCATCAAAACACCACCCACTGTCCTATAGAGCCACCGACCCATCAAAACACCATCCACTGTCCTATAGAGCCACCGACCCATCAAAACACCATCCACTGTGTTATAGTCACCGACCCATCAAAACACCATCCACTGTCCTATAGAGTCACCGACCCATCAAAACACCACCCACTGTGTTATAGAGCCACCGACCCATCAAAACACCATCCACTGTCCTATAGAGTCACCGACCCATCAAAACACCATCCACTGTGTTATAGTCACCGACCGATCAAAACACCATCCACTGTCCTATAGAGCCACCGACCCATCAAAACACCATCCACTGTCCTATAGTCACCGACCCATCAAAACACCATCCACTGTCCTATAGAGCCACCGACCCATCAAAACACCATCCACTGTCCTATAGTCACCGACCCATCAAAACACCATCCACTGTCCTATAGAGCCACCGACCCATCAAAACACCACCCACTGTGTTATAGTCACCGACCCATCAAAACACCACCCACTGTCCTATAAAGCCACCGACCCATCAAAACACCACCCACTGTCCTATAGAGCCACCGACCCATCAAAACACCACCCACTGTGTTATAGTCACCGACCCATCAAAACACCACCCACTGTCCTATAGAGTCCCGACCCATCAAAACACCATCCACTGTCCTATAGAGCCACCGACCCATCAAAACACCATCAACTGTCCTATAGAGCCACCGACCCATCAAAACACCACCCACTGTCCTATAGAGTCCCGACCCATCAAAACACCACCCACTGTCCTATAGAGCCACCGACCCATCAAAACACCATCCACTGTCCTATAGAGCCACCGACCCATCAAAACACCACCCACTGTCCTATAGAGCCACCGACCCATCAAAACACCATCCACTGTCCTATAGAGCCACCGACCCATCAAAACACCATCCACTGTCCTATAGAGCCACCGACCCATCAAAACACCACCCACTGTCCTATAGAGTCACCGACCCATCAAAACACCATCCACTGTCCTATAGAGCCACCGACCCATCAAAACACCATCCACTGTCCTATAGAGCCACCGACCCATCAAAACACCATCCACTGTGTTATAGTCACCGACCCATCAAAACACCATCCACTGTCCTATAGAGCCACCGACCCATCAAAACACCACCCACTGTCCTATAGAGTCACCGACCCATCAAAACACCATCCACTGTGTTATAGAGCCACCGACCCATCAAAACACCATCCACTGTGTTATAGAGCCACCGACCCATCAAAACACCACCCACTGTGTTATAGAGCCACCGACCCATCAAAACACCATCCACTGTCCTATAGTCACCGACCCATCAAAACACCATCCACTGTCCTATAGAGCCACCGACCCATCAAAACACCACCCACTGTGTTATAGAGCCACCGACCCATCAAAACACCACCCACTGTGTTATAGAGCCACCGACCCATCAAAACACCACCCACTGTCCTATAGAGCCACCGACCCATCAAAACACCACCCACTGTCCTATAGAGTCCCGACCCATCAAAACACCATCCACTGTCCTATAGAGCCACCGACCCATCAAAATACCATCCACTGTGTTATAGTCACCGACCCATCAAAACACCACCCACTGTCCTATAGAGTCCCGACCCATCAAAACACCACCCACTGTGTTATAGTCACCGACCCATCAAAACACCACCCACTGTGTTATAGTCACCGACCCATCAAAACACCACCCACTGTCCTATAGAGTCCCCGACCCATCAAAACACCACCCACTGTCCTATAGAGCCACCGACCCATCAAAACACCATCCACTGTCCTATAGAGCCACCTGTGTTATAGTCAGACCCATCAAAACACCACCCACTGTGTTATAGTCACCGACCCATCAAAACACCACCCACTGTCCTATAGAGTCCCCGACCCATCAAAACACCACCCACTGTCCTATAGAGCCACCGACCCATCAAAACACCATCCACTGTCCTATAGAGCCACCGACCCATCAAAACACCATCCACTGTCCTATAGAGCCACCGACCCATCAAAACACCATCCACTGTCCTATAGAGCCACCGACCCATCAAAACACCATCCACTGTGTTATAGTCACCGACCCATCAAAACACCATCCACTGTCCTATAGAGCCACCGACCCATCAAAACACCATCCACTGTCCTATAGAGCCACCGACCCATCAAAACACCATCCACTGTGTTATAGTCACCGACCCATCAAAACACCATCCACTGTCCTATAGAGCCACCGACCCATCAAAACACCACCCACTGTCCTATAGAGTCACCGACCCATCAAAACACCATCCACTGTGTTATAGAGCCACCGACCCATCAAAACACCATCCACTGTGTTATAGAGCCACCGACCCATCAAAACACCACCCACTGTGTTATAGAGCCACCGACCCATCAAAACACCATCCACTGTCCTATAGTCACCGACCCATCAAAACACCATCCACTGTCCTATAGAGCCACCGACCCATCAAAACACCACCCACTGTGTTATAGAGCCACCGACCCATCAAAATACCACCCACTGTGTTATAGAGCCACCGACCCATCAAAACACCATCCACTGTCCTATAGTCACCGACCCATCAAAACACCACCCACTGTCCTATAGAGCCACCGACCCATCAAAACACCACCCACTGTGTTATAGAGCCACCGACCCATCAAAACACCATCCACTGTTCTATAGAGTCACCGACCCATCAAAACACCACCCACTGTGTTATAGCACCAACAGCCTATCAAAACACCAGTCCAGGGTGCTTAAACATGTGTACCTGACCTCTCCCAACACCCAACCAAACCTGACCACTCCCAAGACCCAACCAAACCTAACCTCTCCCAGACCTAACCAAACCTCACCCCTCCCAGACCCAACCAAACCTAACCTCTCCCAGACCCAACCAAACCTAACCTCTCCCAGACCCAACCAAACCTAACCTCTCCCCAGACCCAACCAAACCTAACCTCTCCCCAGACCCAACCAAACCTAACCTCTCCCCAGACCCAACCAAACCTAACCTCTCCCCAGACCCAACCAAACCTAACCTCTCCCAGACCCAACCCCTTCCCAGACCCAACCAAACCTGACCTCTCCCCAGACCCAACCAAACCTCACCCCTCCCCAGACCCAACCAAACCTCACCTCTCCCCAGACCCAACCAAACCTGACCTCTCCCCAGACCCAACCAAACCTCACCCCTCCCCAGACCCAACCAAACCTCACCTCTCCCCAGACCCAACCAAACCTGACCTCTCCCCAGACCCAACCAAACCTGACCTCTCCCCAGACCCAACCAAACCTGACCTCTCCCCAGACCCAACCAAACCTGACCTCTCCCCAGACCCAACCAAACCTAACCCCTCCCAGACCCAACCAAACCTAACCTCTCCCAGACCCAACCAAACCTAACCTCTCCCAGACCCAACCAAACCTAACCTCTCCCAGACCCAACCAAACCTAACCTCTCCCAGACCCAACCAAACCTAACCTCTCCCAGACCCAACCCCTTCCCAGACCCAACCACACCTAACCTCTCCCAGACCCAACCAAACCTAACCTCTCCCAGACCCAACCAAACCTAACCTCTCCCAGACCCAACCCCTTCCCAGACCCAACCAAACCCGACCCCTCCCCAGACCCAACCAAAACTCACCCCTCCCCAGACCCAACCAAACCTCACCCCTCCCAGACCCAACCAAACCTCTCCCAGACCCAACCAAACCTAACCTCTCCCAGACCCAACCCCTTCCCAGACCCAACCAAACCCGACCCCTCCCCAGACCCAACCAAACCTCACCCCTCCCCAGACCCAACCAAACCTCACCCCTCCCCAGACCCAACCAAACCTCACCCCTCCCCAGACCCAACCAAACCTCACCCCTCCCCAGACCCAACCAAACCTCACCCCTCCCCAGACCCAACCAAACCTCACCCCTCCCCAGACCCAACCAAACCTCACCCCTCCCCAGACCCAACCAAACCTCACCCCTCCCCATACCCAACCAAACCTCACCCCTCCCAGACCCCACCAAACCTCACCCCTCCCAGACCCCACCAAACCTCACCCCTCCCAGACCCCACCAAACCTCACCCCTCCTAGACCCCACCAAACCTGAGCTGAACCAAGACCCAACCAAACCTGACCTCTCCCCAGACCCAACCAAACCTGACCTCTCCCCAGACCCAACCAAACCTGACCTCACCTCACCTCTCCCCAGACCCAACCCAACCTGAGCCGAACCCAGCATCAGTGTCTCTCTAGCCGCGTGACGATCAGTGTTGTGACTCCTGACTAGCAGCCAGACAGTAAGTCACTGACACCTGGTCATTAAAGCTAGTTGACTACAGGCTAGAAGTAGGACCCACTTAACAGACAGATACAGGAAGTCACTGACACCTGGTCATTAAAGCTAGTTGATTACAGGCTAGAAGTAGGACCCACTTAACAGACAGATACAGGAAGTCACTGACACCTGGTCATTAAAGCTAGTTGATTACAGGCTAGAAGTAGGACCCACTTAACAGACAGATACAGGAAGGCATGTCTCAAATGGCACCCTATTCCCTAGTGCACTATGTTTGACCAAGACCCACAAGGGAGGCCCACAAGGGAGGCCCCACAAGGGAGGAACCACAAGGAGGAACCACAAGGGAGGCCCCACAAGGGAGGAACCACAAGGAGGCCCCACAAGGGAGGCCCCACAAGGGAGGCCCACGAGGGCTCTGGTCAATCTGGGGAATGGGGTCCCATTTGGGACGTAGCCTAAGTCTAGATACTGTCAAGTCCTTATCTGCACCTCACAGCGGTATAAAGGTGACATCACGGTATTCCCCACCACCGATAGGCTAAGTGTGGTGACATCACAGTGGTCCTGTAGCTCAGTTGGTAGAGCATGGCGCTTGTAACGCTAGGGTAGTGAGTTCGATCCCCGGGACCACCCATACGTAGAATGTATGCACACATGACTGTAAGTCGCTTTGGATAAAAGCGTCTGCTAAATGGCATATATTATTTATTATTATTATTCCCCACCACCGGTAGGCTAAGTGTGGTGACATCATGGTATTCCCCACCACCGGTAGGCTAAGTGTGGTGACATCATGGTATTCCCCACCACCGGTAGGCTAAGTGTGGTGACATCACGGTATTCCCCACCACCGATAGGCTAAGTGTGGTGACATCACGGTATTCCCCACCACCGATAGGCTAAGTGTGGTGACATCACGGTATTCCCCACCACCGATAGGCTAAGTGTGGTGACATCACGGTATTCCCCACCACCGATAGGCTAAGTGTGGTGACATCACGTATTCCCCACCACCGATAGGCTAAGTGTGGTGACATCACGGTATTCCCCACCACCGATAGGCTAAGTGTGGTGACATCATGGTATTCCCCACCACCGATAGGCTAAGTGTGGTGACATCATGGTATTCCCCACCACCGATAGGCTAAGTGTGGTGACATCATGGTATTCCCCACCACCGATAGGCTAAGTGTGGTGACATCACGGTATTCCCCACCACCGATAGGCTAAGTGTGGTGACATCACGGTATTCCCCACCACCGATAGGCTAAGTGTGGTGACATCACGGTATTCCCCACCACCGGTAGGCTAAGTGTGGTGACATCATGGTATTCCCCACCACCGATAGGCTAAGTGTGGTGACATCACGGTATTCCCCACCACCGATAGGCTAAGTGTGGTGACATCATGGTATTCCCCACCACCGGTAGGCTAAGTGTGGTGACATCATGGTATTCCCCACCACCGGTAGGCTAAGTGTGCGGTTGTCATTTCCTGGTTGACAGAGCTGTGACCTAGTTGACAATAATAAAGCTGTTTTCTGAGGGTCAAAACATCACGGGGTTAAACTTGAATCTACTAGGAGAACCTGAATGCATGTCGGTCTGGATAAGAGAACCTGACTGTCGGTCTGGATAAGAGAACCTGACTGTCGGTCTGGATAAGAGAACCTGACTGTCGGTCTGGATAAGAGAACCTGACTGTCGGTCTGGATAAGAGAACCTGACTGTCGGTCTGGATAAGAGAACCTGACTGTCGGTCTGGATAAGAGAACCTGACTGTCGGTCTGGATAAGAGAACCTGACTGTCGGTCTGGATAAGAGAACCTGACTGTCGGTCTGGATAAGAGAACCTGACTGTCGGTCTGGATAAGAGAACCTGACTGTCGGTCTGGATAAGAGAACCTGACTGAACGCATGTCGGTCTGGATAAGAGAACCTGAAATGTACAGGTAGTGAAGTAGTGAAACGGAGGTCTGTACTACCTTGAATGACACAGAGAAGTCCATCTCTTTAGTCTCCTTCAGACCCAGCGGGATGAGAGGGATGCTGGAGGTCTCTCTGGAAACAGGAAAGGAGATATCGTTGACATGTGATATTTAACTGTTATACAGTGATGTTAGTGGTGAACAGTGAGGCTCAGAGTTTTACACACATTAACAGACATATTGTTGAGGTGATGTAACAGACAGGTTGGCTGTGAGGCTCAGAGTTGATATCACAAATTAAGTGAATCCGAACTTCCATTTAAGTCACATTTTCACTTAGTCTGCCATTGACATCAATACATAACTAAATTAACATTTTAAAGTGGGAGAAAGTTTACATTTGCTCTTCAGATTGCAGGCCAGAGTTAACACCCTTTGACAACAGTCTCTCTTTGCCTACAGACACGCCAACACTGCCCCACAATACAATACAACCCAGAGTAAACACCCAGGGGTACCTGGGTCCACCTTACTCACGCCAACACTGCCACACAATACACTACAACCCAGAGTAAATACCCAGAGGTACCTGGGTCCACCTTACTCACGCCAACACTAACCCACAATACACTACAACCCAGAGTAAACACCCAGGGGTACCTGGGTCCACCTTACTCACGTTAACACTGCCCCACAATACAATACAACCCAGAGTAAACACCCAGGGGTACCTGGGTCCACCTTACTCAAGCCAACACTGCCCCACAATACAATACAACCCAGAGTAAACACCCAGGGGTACCTGGGTCCACCTTACTCACGCCAACACTGCCCCACAATACACTACAACCCAGAGTAAATACCCAGAGGTACCTGGGTCCACCTTACTCACGCCAACACTAACCCACAATACACTACAACCCAGAGTAAACACCCAGGGGTACCTGGGTCCACCTTACTCACGTTAACACTGCCCCACAATACAATACAACCCAGAGTAAACACCCAGGGGTACCTGGGTCCACCTTACTCAAGCCAACACTGCCCCACAATACAATACAACCCAGAGTAAACACCCAGAGGTACCTGGGTCCACCTTACTCACGCCAACACTGCCCCACAATACACTACAACCCAGAGTAAATACCCAGAGGTACCTGGGTCCACCTTACTCACGCCAACACTGCCCCACAATACACTACAACCCAGAGTAAACACCCAGAGGTACCTGGGCCCACCTTACTCACGTTAACACTGACCCACAATACACTACAACCCAGAGTAAACACCCAGAGGTACCTGGGTCCACCTTACTCACGTTAACACTGACCCACAATACATTACAACCCAGAGTAAACACCAATATATCCTCACATCGTGGACCTGTAGTTTTAACCAGTAAACACCAATATATCCTCACATCGAGGACCTGTAGTGTTAACCAGTAAACACCAATATATCCTCACATTGTGGACCTGTAGTGGTAACCAGTAAACACCAATATATCCTCACATCGAGGACCTGTAGTGTTAACCAGTAAACACCCGATCACGAATATCCTACCAACGGGACATTAAAAACGGTAATATTTGATGTTTCACCGAGCCGCGGCTGAACGACAACAGGGATAACATCAAGCTGGCGGGGTTTTCCCTGCATCGGCAAGACAGAACAGCCGCCTCCGGTAAGACAGAACAGCCGCCTCCGGTAAGACAGAACAGCCGCCTCCGGTAAGACAGAACAGCCGCCTCCGGTAAGACAGAACAGCCGCCTCCGGTAAGACAGAACAGCCGCCTCCGGTAAGACAGAACAGCCGCCTCCGGTAAGACAGAACAGCCGCCTCCGGTAAGACAGAACAGCCGCCTCCGGTAAGACAGAACAGCCGCCTCCGGTAAGACAAGGGGTGGCGATCTGTGTCTATTTGTAAAGAACAGCTGGTGCACGAAATCTAATATTAAAGGAAGTCTCGAGTTTTTGCTCACCTGAGGTAGAGTATCTCATGATAAGCTGTAGACTACACTATTTATATATATATATATATATATTTTTTTTTTTTTCATAGCTGTCCATTTACTACCACAAACCGATGCTGGGAATAAACTGCACTCAATGAGCTGAATAAGGCAATAAGCAAGCAGGAAAAGCTCATCCAGAGGCTGCTCCCCTAGTGGCCGGGGACTTTAATGCAGGGAAACAAATCCATTTGACCCAATTTCTACCAGCATGTTAAATGTGCAACCAGAGGGGAAAACCCCCCAACACTAGACCACCTTTAATCCACACAGAGAGAGACACGTACAAAGCCTCCATTTGGCAAATCGGACCACAATTCTGTCCTCCTGATTCCTGCTTACAAGCAAAAACTAAAGCAGGAAGCACCAACTAAGTTCAATGTTGGGTCAGTTGTTATATTCTGCGAGCGTTGAAAAAGGGCTATTTCCAGCAATAACTTGGTTGAACGTGGAGCATTTGCAATGGTGTATACAAGCTGTACCCATCTAGATGGTGAGACACACGAAAACAAAAACATCTCAACTGTGAGCTGCTGACTGAAGACGCTAACTTCCTCATCAGACAGATGAGTGGGTGGAACACTTGGGAGCTCACTGGTTCCTCATCCATAATCTTTGGTTCTGTTCTCAACCAGACAGGCCGGTTTCTTTTCCTCGCTCTGTTGCGCTCTCTCTCTCTCTCACCAGCTCTTTGTTTTGATGTGAAGCCTCGGAGCTGCTGTGGTGCCCGTCAGACTAATCAAAGCCCTCCGCATTCCACAGACATGTGCACATTTAGGTTCACAGTGTTTTATTTAAAGGCCCAGTTGACTGTAGTGTGTTTAGGTTCAGTGTTTTATTTAAAGGCCCAGTTGACTGTAGTGTGTTTAGGTTGCTGGTGTTTTATTTAAAGGCCCAGTTGACTGTAGTGTGTTTAGGTTGCTGGTGTTTTATTTAAAGGCCCAGTTGACTGTAGTGTGTTTAGGTTGCTGGTGTTTTATTTAAAGGCCCAGTTGACTGTAGTGTGTTTAGGTTCAGTGTTTTATTTAAAGGCCCAGTTGACTGTAGTGTGTTTAGGTTCACAGTGTTTTATTTAAAGGCCCAGTTGACTGTAGTGTGTTTAGGTTCACAGTGTTTTATTTAAAGGCCCAGTTGACTGTAGTGTGTTTAGGTTCAGTGTTTTATTTAAAGGCCCAGTTGACTGTAGTGTGTTTAGGTTCAGTGTTTAATTTAAAGGCCCAGTTGACTGTAGTGTGTTTAGGTTCAGTGTTTTATTTAAAGGCCCAGTTGACTGTAGTGTGTTTAGGTTCACAGTGTTTTATTTAAAGGCCCAGTTGACAGTAGTGTGTTTAGGTTCAGTGTTTTATTTAAAGGCCCAGTTGACTGTAGTGTGTTTAGGTTCACAGTGTTTTATTTAAAGGCCCAGTTGACTGTAGTGTGTTTAGGTTCACAGTGTTTTATTTAAAGGCCCAGTTGACTGTAGTGTGTTTAGGTTCACAGTGTTTTATTTAAAGGCCCAGTTGACTGTAGTGTGTTTAGGTTGCTGGTGTTTTATTTAAAGGCCCAGTTGACTGTAGTGTGTTTAGGTTGCTGGTGTTTTATTTAAAGGCCCAGTTGACTGTAGTGTGTTTTGGTTGCTGGTGTTTTATTTAGGGTGCTGTTTAAAGGGGCGCCGTAGCATGACAGGTAGGCTGGTTGGGGGTAAAAGAGTAGAAAGGCTGCTGTTTAAAGGGGAGCCGTTTAAAGGGGAGCCGTTTAAAGGGGAGCCGCTTAAAGGGGAGCCGCTTAAAGGGGAGCCGCTTAAAGGGGAGCCGCTTAAAGGGGAGCCGCTTAAAGGGGAGCCGCTTAAAGGGGAGCCGGTTTAAAGGGGAGCAGGTTTAAAGGGGAGCAGGTTTAAAGGGGAGCAGGTTTAAAGGGGAGCAGGTTTAAAGGGGAGCAGGTTTAAAGGGGAGCAGGTTTAAACGGGAGTAGGTTTAAAGGGGAGTCGTTTAAAGGGGAGCAGGTTTAAAGGGGAGCAGGTTTAAAGGGGAGTCGTTTAAAGGGGAGTCGTTTAAAGGGGAGAAGGTTTAAAGGGGAGTCGTTTACTCACTGGCTGTTCTGGTAGACCTCCACGGAGCTGTTGAGTCCCTCCAGTTGTTCCATGAGCAGCTGCAGGTTAGAGTTGATATAGCTCAGCTCCAGAACGACCATATCACACACTTTGTTGTTGGAGGTCGCCCTGGAAACGGGAAGAGAAAAGGAAAGGCATGTTAGTGTTCACAATACAAAACTGAAGAAAAAACGTTTGAGGTACAAACTTTGACAGACAGGAGGACTGAGCTGTCAGACAGGAGGACTGAGCTGTCAGACAGGAGGACTGAGCTGTCAGACAGGAGGACTGAGCTGTCAGACAGGAGGACTGAGCTGTCAGACAGGAGGACTGAGCTGACAGACAGGAGGACTGAGCTGTCAGACAGGAGGACTGAGCTGACAGACAGGAGGACTGAGCTGACAGACAGGAGGACTGAGCTGTCAGACAGGAGGACTGAGCTGACAGACAGGAGGACTGAGCTGACAGACAGGAGGACTGAGCTGACAGACAGGAGGACTGAGCTGACAGACAGGAGGACTGAGCTGACAGACAGGAGGACTGACAGACAGACAGGAGGACTGAGCTGACAGACAGGAGGACTGAGCTGACAGACAGGAGGACTGAGCTGACAGACAGGAGGACTGAGCTGACAGACAGGAGGACTGAGCTGACAGACAGGAGGACTGAGCTGACAGACAGGAGGAGAGCTGACAGACAGGAGGACTGACAGACAGGAGGACTGAGCTGACAGACAGGAGGACTGAGCTGACAGACAGGAGGACTGAGCTGACAGACAGGAGGACTGAGCTGACAGACAGGAGGACTGAGCTGACAGACAGGAGGACTGAGCTGTCAGACAGGAGGACTGAGCTGTCAGACAGGAGGACTGAGCTGTCAGACAGGAGGACTGAGCTGTCAGACAGGAGGACTGAGCTGTCAGACAGGAGGACTGAGCTGTCAGACAGGAGGACTGAGCTGTCAGACAGGAGGACTGAGCTGTCAGACAGGAGGACTGAGCTGTCAGACAGGAGGACTGAGCTGTCAGACAGGAGAACTGAGCTGTCAGACAGGAGGACTGAGCTGTCAGACAGGAGGACTGAGCTGTCAGACAGGAGGACTGAGCTGTCAGACAGGAGGACTGAGCTGTCAGACAGGAGGACTGAGCTGTCAGACAGGAGGACTGAGCTGTCAGACAGGAGGACTGAGCTGTCAGACAGGAGGACTGAGCTGTCAGACAGGAGGACTGAGCTAAATTATTATATGTTGTTTACACCCCTGCCACTATCTCCCGGGAGGCTGTACCACCGGGACTGACTGGAGACAGAGGACTGACTGACTGACTGGAGACAGAGGACTGACTGGAGACAGAGGACAGACTGACTGACTGGAGACAAAGGACAGACTGACTGACTGGAGACAGAGGACTGACTGGAGACAGAGGACTGACTGGAGACAGAGGACTGACTGGAGACAGAGGACTGACTGGAGACAGAGGACTGACTGGAGACAGAGGACTGACTGGAGACAGAGGACTGGCCGACTGACTGGAGACAGAGGACTGGCCGACTGACTGGAGACAGAGGACTGACTGGAGACAGAGGACTGACTGGAGACAGAGGACTGACTGGAGACAGAGGACTGACTGGAGACAGAGGACTGACTGGAGACAGAGGACTGACTGGAGACAGAGGACTGACTGGAGACAGAGGACTGGCCGACTGACTGGAGACAGAGGACTGGCCGACTGACTGGAGACAGAGGACTGGCCGACCGACTGGAGACAGAGGACGGACCGACCGACTGGAGACAGAGGGCGGACCGACCGACTGGAGACAGAGGGCGGACCGACCGACTGGAGACAGAGGGCGGACCGACCGACTGGAGACAGAGGACGGACCGACTGGAGACAGAGGACGGACCGACTGGAGACAGAGGACGGACCGACTGGAGACAGAGGACGGACCGACTGGAGACAGAGGACGGACCGACTGGAGACAGAGGGCGGACCGACTGGAGACAGAGGACGGACCGACTGGAGACAGAGGACGGACCGACTGGAGACAGAGGACGGACCGACTGGAGACAGAGGACGGACCGACTGGAGACAGAGGACGGACCGACTGGAGACAGAGGACGGACCGACTGGAGACAGAGGGCTGACTGACTGGAGACAGAGGGCTGGCTGACTGGAGACAGAGGGCTGACTGGAGACAGAGGGCTGACTGGAGACAGAGGGCTGACTGGAGACAGAGGGCTGACTGGAGACAGAGGGCTGACTGGAGACAGAGGGCTGACTGGAGACAGAGGGCTGACTGGAGACAGAGGGCTGACTGGAGACAGAGGGCTGACTGGAGACAGAGGGCCGACTGGAGACAGAGGACGGACCGACTGGAGACAGAGGGCTGACTGGAGACAGAGGACTGGCCGACTGACTGGAGACAGAGGACTGGCCGACTGGAGACAGAGGACGGACCGACTGGAGACAGAGGACGGACCGACTGGAGACAGAGGACGGACCGACTGGAGACAGAGGGCTGACTGGAGACAGAGGACTGACCGACTGACTGGAGACAGAGGACTGACTGGAGACAGAGAACGGACCGACTGGAGACAGAGGGCGGACCGACTGGAGACAGAGGGCTGACTGGAGACAGAGGACTGACTGGAGACAGAGGGCTGACTGGAGACAGAGGGCTGACTGGAGACAGAGGGCTGACTGGAGACAGAGGGCTGACTGGAGACAGAGGGCTGACTGGAGACAGAGGGCTGACTGGAGACAGAGGGCTGACTGGAGACAGAGGGCTGACTGGAGACAGAGGGCTGACCGACTGGAGACAGAGGACTGACCGACTGGAGACAGAGGACTGACCGACTGGAGACAGAGGACTGACCGACTGGAGACAGAGGACTGACTGACTGGAGACAGAGGACTGACTGGAGACAGAGGACTGACTGGAGACAGAGGACTGACTGGAGACAGAGGACTGACTGGAGACAGAGGACTGACTGGAGACAAGGCGAGGTCTATGGGAACTGCTCAGTTGAGACATAGTCTGAGTCCCTAATGTCAGATGGCACCCTATTCACTATATAGTGCACTACTTTTGACCAGGGCCCTATGGCACCCTATTCTCTATATAGTGCACTACTTTTGACCAGGGCCCTATGGCAAACCTATTCACTATATAGTGCACTACTTTTGACCAGAGCCCTATGGCACCCTATTCACTATATAGTGCACTACTTTTGACCAGGGCCCTATGGCACCCTATTCTCTATATAGTGCACTACTTTTGACCAGGGCCCTATGGCAAACCTATTCACTATATAGTGCACTACTTTTGACCAGAGCCCTATGGCACCCTATTCACTATATAGTGCTTTACTTTTAACCAGGGCCAATAGTGTGTGTGCCATTTGGGACACGGCTAGATGAGGTTTCCTGACCTGGCTCTGATATTGGCCTAGATGGCTCAGGGGACAGGATTCATCCAGCTCATCACCATAGTTCATATACAGTCACACACCAATACATGGAAACACTTAGACCCTAATGAGTGGTGTGGTGGAGCTACAGCCATTCTCCTGAAGCTGCACGTTTTATATTTTGGCATTAATTCCATGTATTTCCAGGGTTTTTTGAGAAGGACCTCTTCCAGAGAGGAAGTGAAGGACCGCTGAGGTCAGACTAGATACAGTGGGGTTCAAATGGTACCCTGTTCCCTATATAGTGCACTACTTTTGACCAGGGCCCTATGGCACCCTATTCACTATATAGTGCACTACTTTACACCAGGGCCCATAGGGCTCAGGCCAATAGTAGTGCACTATATATGGAATAGGGAGCCATTGAGGACGCACACATAATGACAGACCCTGACTCCGGAAACTCAGTTCACACAGTAGAGACAGTAGAGACAGGAGAGACAGTCGAGAGACAGTCATTTTGCGCATTTCGCTACACTCGCATTAACATCTGCTAACCATGTGTATGTGACAAATACATTTTGATTTAATAACAGTAGAGAGACAGTAAGAGCAGTAGAGAGACAGTAATAACAGTAGAGACAGTAGAGAGACAGTAATAACAGTAGAGAGACAGTAGAGAGACAGTAATAACAGTAGAGAGACAGTAATAACAGTAGAGAGACAGAGAGACAGTAATAAGAGTAGAGAGACAGTAGAGAGACAGTAAGAACAGTAGAGACAGTAGAGAGACAGTAGAGAGACAGTAATAAGAGTAGAGAGACAGTAGATAGACAGTAAGAACAGAGAGACAGTACGAGCAGTAGAGACAGTAATAAGAGTAGAGAGACAGTAGAGAGACAGTAATAACAGTAGAGACAGTAGAGAGACAGTAATAACAGTAGAGAGACAGTAGAGAGACAGTAATAAGAGTAGAGAGACAGTAGATAAACAGTAAGAACAGAGAGAGTACGAGCAGTAGAGAGACAGTACGAGCAGTAGAGAGACAGTACGAGCAGTAGAGAGACAGTACGAGCAGTAGAGAGACAGTACAAGCAGTAGAGAGACAGCACGAGCAGTAGAGAGACAGTACGAGCAGTAGAGAGACAGAGAGACAGTAATAACAGTAGAGAGACAGAGAGACAGTAATAACAGTAGAGAGACAGAGAGACAGTAATAAGAGTAGAGAGACAGTAGAGAGAGAGAACGAGCAGCAGAGAGACAGTACGAGCAGTAGAGAGACAGTAATAACAGTAGAGAGACAGTAGAGAGACAGTAATAGCAGTAGAGAGACAGCACGAGCAGTAGAGAGACAGCACGAGCAGTAGAGAGACAGCACGAGCAGTAGAGAGACAGCACGAGCAGTAGAGAGACAGCACGAGCAGTAGAGAGACAGCACGAGCAGTAGAGAGACAGCACGAGCAGTAGAGAGACAGCACGAGCAGTAGAGAGACAGCACGAGCAGTAGAGAGACAGCACGAGCAGTAGAGAGACAGCACGATCAGTAGAGAGACAGCACGATCAGTAGAGAGACAGCACGAGCAGTAGAGAGACAGTACGAGCAGTAGAGAGACAGTAGAGAGACAGTAATAACAGTAGAGAGACAGTAATAACAGTAGAGAGACAGTAATAACAGTAGAGAGACAGTAATAACAGTAGAGAGACAGTAATAATAGTAGAGAGACAGTAATAACAGTAGAGAGACAGTAAGAGCAGTAGAGAGACAGTAAGAGCAGTAGAGAGACAGTAGAGAGACAGTCATAACAGTAGAGAGACAGTAATAACAGTAGAGAGACAGTAGAAAGACAGTAATAACAGTAGAGAGACAGTAGAGAGACAGAGAGACAGTAATAAGAGTAGAGAGACAGTAGAGAGACAGTAATAAGAGTAGAGACAGTAGATAGACAGTAATAACAGTAGAGAGACAGTAGAGAGACAGTAATAAGAGTAGAGAGACAGAGAGACAGTAATAAGAGTAGAGAGACAGTAGAGAGACAGCACGAGCAGTAGAGAGACAGCACGAGCAGTAGAGAGACAGCACGAGCAGTAGAGAGACAGTAGAGAGACAGTAATAACAGTAGAGAGACAGTAATAACAGTAGAGAGACAGTAATAACAGTAGAGAGACAGTAATAACAGTAGAGAGACAGTAAGAGCAGTAGAGAGACAGTAAGAGCAGTAGAGAGACAGTAGAGAGACAGTAATAACAGTAGAGAGACAGTAATAACAGTAGAGAGACAGTAAGAGCAGTAGAGAGACAGTAGAAAGACAGTAATAACAGTAGAGAGACAGTAATAACAGTAGAGAGACAGTAAGAACAGTAGAGAGACAGTAATAACAGTAGAGAGACAGTAATAACAGTAGAGAGACAGTAATAACAGTAGAGAGACAGTAATAACAGTAGAGAGACAGTAAGAGCAGTAGAGAGACAGTAAGAGCAGTAGAGAGACAGTAATAACAGTAGAGAGACAGTAATAACAGTAGAGAGACAGTAATAACAGTAGAGAGACAGTAATAACAGTAGAGAGACAATAAGAGCAGTAGAGAGACAGTAATAACAGTAGAGAGACAGTAATAACAGTAGAGACAGTAAGAGCAGTAGAGAGACAGTAAGAGCAGTAGAGAGACAGTAATAACAGTAGAGAGACAGTAATAACAGTAGAGAGACAGTAATAACAGTAGAGAGACAGTAAGAGCAGTAGAGAGACAGTAAGAGCAGTAGAGAGACAGTAAGATCAGTAGATAGACAATAGAGAGACAGTAATAACAGTAGAGAGACAGTAATAACAGTAGAGAGACAGTAAGAGCAGTAGAGAGACAGTAGAGAGACAGTAGAGAGACAGTAAGAGCAGTAGAGAGACAGTAGAAAGACAGTAATAACAGTAGAGAGACAGTAAGAGCAGTAGAGAGACAGTAGAAAGACAGTAATAACAGTAGAGAGACAGTAATAACAGTAGAGAGACAGTAATAACAGTAGAGAGACAGTAGAGAGACAGTAATAAGAGTAGAGAGACAGAGAGACAGTAATAAGAGTAGAGAGACAGTAGAGAGACAGCACGAGCAGTAGAGAGACAGCACGAGCAGTAGAGAGACAGCACGAGCAGTAGAGAGACAGCACGAGCAGTAGAGAGACAGCACGAGCAGTAGAGAGACAGCACGAGCAGTAGAGAGACAATAAGAGCAGTAGAGAGACAGTAGAGAGACAGTAATAACAGTAGAGAGACAGTAATAACAGTAGAGAGACAATAAGAGCAGTAGAGAGACAATAAGAGCAGTAGAGAGACAATAAGAGCAGTAGAGAGACAGTAATAACAGTAGAGAGACAGTAATAACAGTAGAGAGACAATAAGAGCAGTAGAGAGACAGTAATAACAGTAGAGAGACAGTAATAACAGTAGAGAGACAGTAATAACAGTAGAGAGACAGTAAGAGCAGTAGAGACAATAAGAGCAGTAGAGAGACAGTAGAGAGAAAGTAGAGACCAGTGGATTATTATCAGGGAGTAACTCCACATAAATAAACCTGGACAAACCAGTCGGCCTGGTCGGTACACTTCTTTACCTGCTGCTAGGAGAGAGGAGGAACGTAGAACTACTGAAACCTGACAACAGACGGGGGAAGAAAAAGAGAGAAAAAGAAATAAAGAAAGAGAGGCCAGGTGAGGGTATAGGGGAGGAAAGAGAGAGGCAAGGTGAGGGTATAGGGGAGGACAGAGAGAGAGAGGCCAGGTGAGGGTATAGGGGGAGGAAAGAGAGAGGCAAGGTGAGGGTATAGGGGGGAGGACAGAGAGAGGCAAGGTGAGGGTATAGGGGAGGACAGAGAGAGGGAGAGGCCAGGTGAGGGTATAGGGGAGGACAGAGAGAGAGAGAGGGAGAGAGAGAGAGAGAGAGGCCAGGTGAGGGTATAGGGGAGGACAGAGAGAGAGGCAAGGTGAGGGTATAGGGGAGGACAGCGAGAGAGGGAGAGGCCAGGTGAGGGTATAGGGGAGGACAGAGAGAGAGAGAGAGAGGCCAGGTGAGGGTATAGGGGAGGACAGAGAGAGAGAGAGGCCAGGTGAGGGTATAGGGGAGGAAAGAGAGAGGCAAGGTGAGGGTATAGGGGAGAACAGAGAGAGAGGGAGAGGCCAGGTGAGGGTATAGGGGAGGACAGAGAGAGGCAAGGTGAGGGTATAGGGGAGGACAGAGAGAAAGGGAGAGGCCAGGTGAGGGTATAGGGGAGGACAGAGAGAGAGAGAGAGAGGCCAGGTGAGGGTATAGGGGAGGAAAGAGAGGCAAGGTGAGGGCATAGGGGAGGACAGAGAGAGAGGGAGAGGCCAGGTGAGGGTATAGGGGAGGACAGAGAGAGAGAGAGGCCAGGTGAGGGTATAGGGGAGGACAGAGAGAGAGAGAGGCCAGGTGAGGGTATAGGGGAGGACAGAGAGAGAGAGAGAGAGAGAGGCCAGGTGAGGGTATAGGGGAGGACAGAGAGAGAGAGAGAGAGGCCAGGTGAGGGTATAGGGGAGGACAGAGAGAGAGAGAGAGAGGCCAGGTGAGGGTATAGGGGAGGACAGAGAGAGAGAGAGGCCAGGTGAGGGTATAGGGGAGGACAGAGGGAGAGGCCAGGTGAGGGTATAGGGGAGGACAGAGAGAGAGGGAGAGACCAGGTGAGGGTATAGGGGAGGACAGAGAGAGAGGGAGAGGCCAGGTGAGGGTATAAGAGAGAGAGAGAGAGGCCAGGTGAGGGTATAGGGGAGGACAGAGAGAGAGGGAGAGGCCAGGTGAGGGTATAGGGGAGGACAGAGAGAGAGGGAGAGGCCAGTTGAGGGTATAGGGGAGGACAGAGGAGTCACCTTTGTATTCCACCTGCCTCCCTCTCCCTGCCACTCCCCAGGAGTCAGGAATGCTGTTTACATTCCAGCCAGGTAGAAAACACAGGTGGAACATAATCTCTTCACACCTGCTTATTGTTTTGAAAGTTCAAAGTCCCCTACAAAATAAATATAATATAATCATTTACGCCATTTAGCAGACACTTTTATCCAACGTAATAATGCGTGCATCCATTTTCTTTTTTACATATGGGTGGTCCCTGGAATCAAACCCACTCTCCTGGTATTACAAGCACCATGCTCTACCACCTGATCTGCAGAGAACCACCTAAATCCTTAGGCACACATGTTGGAATAATGCATCTTAACCACCCAAGAAACCATACAAGTACCTGAAACTTCAATACACGGTCTCTCTGCACCTACCAGGGAGGTCTCTCTGCACCTACCAGGGAGGTCTCTCTGCACCTACCAGGGAGGTCTCTCTGCACCTACCAGGGGAGGTCTCTCTGCACCTACCAGGGAGTCTCTCTGCACCTACCAGGGGAGGTCTCTCTGCACCTACCAGGGGAGGTCTCTCTACCACCTACCAGGGGAGTCTCTCTGCACCTACCTCTCTGCACCTACCAGGGGAGGTCTCTCTGGAGGAGGTCTCTCTGCACCTACCAGGGGAGGTCTCTCTGCACCTACCAGGGAGGTCTCTCTGCACCTACCAGGGGAGGTCTCTCTGCACCTACCAGGGGAGGTCTCTCTGCACCTACCAGGGGAGGTCTCTCTGCACCTACCAGGGAGGTCTCTCTGCACCTACCAGGGAGGTCTCTCTGCACCTACCAGGGAGGTCTCTCTGCACCTACCAGGGAGGTCTCTCTGCACCTACCAGGGAGGTCTCTCTGCACCTACCAGGGGAGGTCTCTCTGCACCTACCAGGGGAGGTCTCTCTGCACCTACCAGGGGAGGTCTCTCTGCACCTACCAGGGGAGGTCTCTCTGCACCTACCAGGGAGGTCTCTCTGCACCTACCAGGGGGGAGGTCTCTCTGCACCTACCAGGGGAGGTCTCTCTGCACCTACCAGGGAGGTCTCTCTGCACCTACCAGGGAGGTCTCTCTGCACCTACCAGGGGAGGTCTCTCTGCACCTACCAGGGAGGTCTCTCTGCACCTACCAGGGAGGTCTCTCTGCACCTACCAGGGGAGGTCTCTCTGCACCTGCACCTGCACCTACCAGGGAGGTCTCTCTGGGAGGTCTCTCTGCACCTACCAGGGGAGGTGCACCTACCTCTGCACCTACCAGGGGAGGTCTCTCTGCACCTACCAGGGGAGGTCTCTCTGCACCTACCAGGGGAGGTCTCTCTGCACCTACCAGGGGAGGTCTCTCTGCACCTACCAGGGGAGGTCTCTCTGCACCTACCAGGGGAGGTCTCTCTGCACCTACCAGGGGAGGTCTCTCTGCACCTACCAGGGAGGTCTCTGCACCTACCAGGGAGGTCTCTCTGCACCTACCAGGGAGGTCTCTCTGCACCTACCAGGGGAGGTCTCTCTGCACCTACCAGGGAGGTCTCTCTGCACCTACCAGGGGAGGTCTCTCTGCACCTACCAGGGAGGTCTCTCTGCACCTACCAGGGGAGGTCTCTCTGCACCTACCAGGGAGGTCTCTCTGCACCTACCAGGGGAGGTCTCTCTGCACCTACCAGGGGAGGTCTCTCTGCACCTACCAGGGGAGGTCTCTCTGCACCTACCAGGGAGGTCTCTCTGCACCTACCAGGGAGGTCTCTCTGCACCTACCAGGGAGGTCTCTCTGCACCTACCAGGGAGGTCTCTGCACCTACCAGGGGAGGTCTCTCTGCACCTACCAGGGGAGGTCTCTCTGCACCTACCAGGGGAGGTCTCTCTGCACCTACCAGGGGAGGTCTCTCTGCACCTACCAGGGGAGGGTATAGGAGAGGTCTCTCTGCACCTACCAGGGGAGGGTATAGGGGAGGTCTCTCTACATCTACCAGGGGAGGGTATAGGGGAGGCCTCTCTGCACCTACCAGGGGAGGTCTCTCTGCACCTACCAGGTGAGGGTATAGGGGAGGTCTCTCTGCACCTACCAGGGGAGGGTATAGGGGAGGTCTCTCTGCACCTACCAGGGGAGGTCTCTCTGCACCTACCAGGGAGGGAGGGAGGTCTCTCTGCACCTACCAGGTGAGGGTATAGGGGAGGTCTCTCTGCACCTACCAGGGGAGGGTATAGGGGAGGTCTCTCTGCACCTACCAGGGGAGGGTATAGGGGAGGTCTCTCTGCACCTACCAGGGGAGGGTATAGGGGAGGTCTCTCTGCACCTACCAGGGGAGGTCTCTCTGCACCTACCAGGTGAGGGTATAGGGGAGGTCTCTCTGCACCTACCAGGGGAGAGTATAGGGGAGGTCTCTCTGCACCTACCAGGGGAGGGTATAGGGGAGGTCTCTCTGCACCTATCAGGTGAGGGTATAGGGGAGGTCTCTCTGCACCTACCAGGTGAGGGTATAGGGGAGGTCTCTCTGCACCTACCAGGTGAGGGTATAGGAGAGTTCTCTCTGCACCTACCAGGTGAAGGTATAGGGGGGGTCTCTCTGCACCTACCAGGTGAAGGTATAGGAGAGGTCTCTCTGCACCTACCAGGGGAGGTCTCTCTGCACCTACCAGGTGAAGGTATAGGGGAGGTCTCTCTGCACCTACCAGGTGAGGGTATAGGGAGGTCTCTCTGCACCTACCAGGTGAGGGTATAGGGAGGTCTCTCTGCACCTACCAGGTGAGGGTATAGGGAGGTCTCTCTGCACCTACCAGGTGAGGGTATAGGGAGGTCTCTCTGCACCTACCAGGTGAGGGTATAGGGGAGGTCTCTCTGCACCTACCAGGTGAGGGTATAGGGGAGGTCTCTCTGCACCTACCAGGTGAGGGTATAGGGGAGGACAGAGAGAGAGAGGGGCCAGGTGAGGGTATATGGGAGGTCTCTCTGCACCTACCAGGTGAGGGTATAGGGGAGGTCTCTCTGCACCTACCAGGTGAGGGTATAGGGGAGGTCTCTCTGCACCTACTCATTGGTTCTACCAGCTGTAGTGTTGGCAGACGAACACACACACACCGCTGAGTTAATCTCCTGGCCCCAAGTCCTTACCAACTGTGGACTGGGCCAAGGAGGGCTAGTAGTTAGCCTGTAAATACTGAGAGGAATGCAGGGTTCTCTGAAGCTGACAGGCTGCTCCAGTACAGCCTCATGTCATCTCAGTACCTTAGATCAGGTCAGGATTCAGACAGAGAGAGAGACTGGTCCCCAGGTCAGGGTTCAGACAGAGAGAGAGACTGGTCCCCAGGTCAGGGTTCAGACAGAGAGAGAGAGACTGGTCCCCAGGTCAGGGTTCAGACAGAGAGAGAGAGACTGGTCCCCAGGTCAGGGTTCAGACAGAGAGAGAGAGACTGGTCCCCAGGTCAGGGTTCAGACAGAGAGAGAGAGACTGGTCCCCAGGTCAGGGTTCAGACAGAGAGAGAGAGACTAGTCCCCAGGTCAGGGTTCATCTTGGTATCCCAGGTCAGATACCTACCAATCCCCCCCACCACCACTAGATACCTACCAATCCCCCCCACCACCACTAGATATCTACCAACCCCCCCACCACCACTAGATACCTACCAACCCCCCCACCACTAGATACCTACCAACCCCCCCACCACTAGATACCTACCAATCCCCCCACCACTAGATACCTACCAAACCCCCCCCCACCACTAGATACCTACCAATCCCCCCCCCACCACTAGATACCTACCAATCCCCCCCCACCACTAGATACCTACCAATCCCCCCCACCACTAGATACCTACCAATCCCCCCCACCACTAGATACCTACCAAACCCCCCACCACTAGATACCTACCAATCCCCCCACCACCTACCAATTCACCCCACCACTAGATACCTACCAATCACCCCACCACCTACCAATCCCCCCACCACTAAATACCTACCAATCCCCCCACCACTAGATACCTACCAATCCCCCCACCATTAGATACCTACCAATCCCCCACCATTAGATACCTACCAGTCCCCCTCACCACTAGATACCTACCAATCCCCCCACCACTAGATACCTACCAGTCCCCCTCACCACTAGATACCTACCAACCCCCCCCACCACTAGATACCTACCAACCCCCCCACCATTAGATACCTACCAACCCCCCCCCCCCACCATTAGATACCTACCAACCCCCCACCACTAGATACCTACCAATCCCCCACCACTACTAGATACCTACCAATCCCCCCCACTAGATACCTACCAACCCCCCCCCACCACTAGATACCTACCAAATACTGGGAGGTCAGTAAGGACTAGCCTATAGACTATCAGGCTGATCCAGGTACCTCAGTAAGGACTAGCCTATAGACTGTCAGGCTGATCCAGGTACCTCAGTAAGGACTAGCCTATAGACTGTCAGGCTGATCCAAGGTACCTCAGTAAGGACTAGCCTGTAGACTGTCAGGCTGATCCAAGGTGCCTCAGTCAGGACCAGCCTATAAACTGTTCAGCAGACTGTCAGGCTGATCCAGGTACCTCAGTAAGGACTAGCCTATGGACTGTTCAGCAGACTGTCAGGCTGATCCAAGGTACCTCAGTAAGGACTAGCCTATAGACTGTCAGGCTGATCCAAGGTACCTCAGTAAGGACTAGCCTATAGACCGTCAGGCTGATCCAGGTACCTCAGTAAGGACTAGCCTATAGACTGTTCAGAAGACTGTCAGGCTGATCCCGGTACCTCAGTAAGGACTAGCCTATAGACCGTCAGGCTGATCCAGGTACCTCAGTAAGGACTAGCCTATAGACTGTTCAGAAGACTGTCAGGCTGATCCAGGTACCTCAGTAAGGACTAGCCTATAGACTGTCAGGCTGATCCAAGGTACCTCAGTAAGGACCAGCCTATATACTGTCAGGCTGATCCAAGGTACCTCAGTAAGGACTAGCCTGTAGACTGTCAGGCTGATCCAGGTACCTCAGTAAGGACTAGCCTATAGACTGTTCAGAAGACTGTCAGGCTGATCCAGGTACCTCAGTAAGGACTAGCCTATAGACTGTTCAGAAGACTGTCAGGCTGATCCAGGTACCTCAGTAAGGACTAGCCTGTAGACTGTCAGGCTGATCCAGGTACCTCAGTAAGGACTAGCCTATAGACTGTCAGGCTGATCCAGGTACCTCAGTAAGGACTAGCCTATAGACTGTCAGGCTGATCCAAGGTACCTCAGTAAGGACTAGCCTATAAACTGTTCAGCAGACTGTCAGGCTGATCCAGGTACCTCAGTAAGGACTAGCCTATGGACTGTTCAGCAGACTGTCAGGCTGATCCAGGTACCTCAGTAAGGACTAGCCTATAGACTGTCAGGCTGATCCAAGGTACCTCAGTAAGGACTAGCCTATAGACTGTCAGGCTGATCCAAGGTACCTCAGTAAGGACTAGCCTATAGACCGTCAGGCTGATCCAGGTACCTCAGTAAGGACTAGCCTATAGACTGTTCAGAAGACTGTCAGGCTGATCCCGGTACCTCAGTAAGGACTAGCCTATAGACCGTCAGGCTGATCCAGGTACCTCAGTAAGGACTAGCCTATAGACTGTTCAGAAGACTGTCAGGCTGATCCAGGTACCTCAGTAAGGACTAGCCTATAGACTGTCAGGCTGATCCAAGGTACCTCAGTAAGGACCAGCCTATATACTGTCAGGCTGATCCAAGGTACCTCAGTAAGGACTAGCCTGTAGACTGTCAGGCTGATCCAGGTACCTCAGTAAGGACTAGCCTATAGACTGTTCAGAAGACTGTCAGGCTGATCCAGGTACCTCAGTAAGGACTAGCCTATAGACTGTTCAGAAGACTGTCAGGCTGATCCAGGTACCTCAGTAAGGACTAGCCTGTAGACTGTCAGGCTGATCCAGGTACCTCAGTAAGGACTAGCCTATAGACTGTCAGGCTGATCCAGGTACCTCAGTAAGGACTAGCCTATAGACTGTCAGGCTGATCCAAGGTACCTCAGTAAGGACTAGCCTATAGACTGTTCAGAAGACTGTCAGGCTGATCCAGGTACCTCAGTAAGGACTAGCCTATAGACTGTTCAGAAGACTGTCAGGCTGATCCAGGTACCTCAGTAAGGACTAGCCTATAGACTGTCAGGCTGATCCAGGGACCTCAGTAAGGACTAGCCTATAGACTGTCAGGCTGATCCAGGGACCTCAGTAAGGACTAGCCTATAGACTGTCAGGCTGATCCAGGTACCTCAGTAAGGACTAGCCTATAGACTGTCAGGCTGATCCAGGTACCTCAGTAAGGACTAGCCTATAGACTGTTCAGCAGACTGTCAAGCTGATCCAGGGACCTCAGTAAGGACTAGCCTATAGACTGTCAGGCTGATCCAAGGTACCTCAGTAAGGACTAGCCTATAGACTGTTCAGAAGACTGTCAGGCTGATCCAGGTACCTCAGTAAGGACTAGCCTGTAGACTGTCAGGCTGATCCAGGTACCTCAGTAAGGACTAGCCTGTAGACTGTCAGGCTGATCCAAGGTACCTCAGTAAGGACCAGCCTATAGACTGTTCAGAAGACTGTCAGGCTGATCCAGGTACCTCAGTAAGGACTAGCCTATGGACTGTTCAGCAGACTGTCAGGCTGATCCAGGTACCTCAGTAAGGACTAGCCTATAGACTGTTCAGAAGACTGTCAGGCTGATCCAGGTACCTCAGTAAGGACTAGCCTGTAGACTGTCAGGCTGATCCAGGTACCTCAGTAAGGACTAGCCTATAGACTGTCAGGCTGATCCAGGTACCTCAGTAAGGACTAGCCTATAGACTGTCAGGCTGATCCAGGTACCTCAGTAAGGACTAGCCTATAGACTGTTCAGCAGACTGTCAAGCTGATCCAGGGACCTCAGTAAGGACTAGCCTATAGACTGTCAGGCTGATCCAAGGTACCTCAGTAAGGACTAGCCTATAGACTGTTCAGAAGACTGTCAGGCTGATCCAGGTACCTCAGTAAGGACTAGCCTATAGACTGTTCAGCAGACTGTCAGGCTGATCCAGGTACCTCAGTAAGGACTAGCCTATAGACTGTTCAGAAGGCTGTCAGGCTGATCCAGGTACCTCAGTAAGGACTAGCCTGTAGACTGTCAGGCTGATCCAGGTACCTCAGTAAGGACTAGCCTGTAGACTGTCAGGCTGATCCAAGGTACCTCAGTAAGGACCAGCCTATAGACTGTTCAGAAGACTGTCAGGCTGATCCCGGTACCTCAGTAAGGACTAGCCTATAGACCGTCAGGCTGATCCAGGTACCTCAGTAAGGACTAGCCTATAGACTGTTCAGAAGACTGTCAGGCTGATCCAGGTACCTCAGTAAGGACTAGCCTATAGACTGTCAGGCTGATCCAAGGTACCTCAGTAAGGACCAGCCTATATACTGTCAGGCTGATCCAAGGTACCTCAGTAAGGACTAGCCTGTAGACTGTCAGGCTGATCCAGGTACCTCAGTAAGGACTAGCCTATAGACTGTTCAGAAGACTGTCAGGCTGATCCAGGTACCTCAGTAAGGACTAGCCTATAGACTGTTCAGAAGACTGTCAGGCTGATCCAGGTACCTCAGTAAGGACTAGCCTGTAGACTGTCAGGCTGATCCAGGTACCTCAGTAAGGACTAGCCTATAGACTGTCAGGCTGATCCAGGTACCTCAGTAAGGACTAGCCTATAGACTGTTCAGAAGACTGTCAGGCTGATCCAGGTACCTCAGTAAGGACTAGCCTATAGACTGTTCAGAAGACTGTCAGGCTGATCCAGGTACCTCAGTAAGGACTAGCCTGTAGACTGTCAGGCTGATCCAGGTACCTCAGTAAGGACTAGCCTATAGACTGTCAGGCTGATCCAGGTACCTCAGTAAGGACTAGCCTATAGACTGTCAGGCTGATCCAGGGACCTCAGTAAGGACTAGCCTATAGACTGTCAGGCTGATCCAGGGACCTCAGTAAGGACTAGCCTATAGACTGTCAGACTGTCAGGCTGATCCAGGTACCTCAGTAAGGACTAGCCTATAGACTGTCAGGCTGATCCAGGTACCTCAGTAAGGACTAGCCTATAGACTGTCAGGCTGATCCAGGTACCTCAGTAAGGACTAGCCTGTAGACTGTCAGGCTGATCCAGGTACCTCAGTAAGGACTAGCCTATAGACTGTCAGGCTGATCCAGGTACCTCAGTAAGGACTAGCCTGTAGAGCCTATAGACTGTTCAGAAGACTGTCAGGCTGATCCAGGTACCTCAGTAAGGACTAGCCTGTAGACTGTCAGGCTGATCCAGGTACCTCAGTAAGGACTAGCCTATAGACTGTCAGGCTGATCCAGGTACCTCAGTAAGGACTAGCCTATAGACTGTCAGGCTGATCCAGGTACCTCAGTAAGGACTAGCCTATAGACTGTCAGGCTGATCCAGGTACCTCAGTAAGGACTAGCCTATAGAATGTCAGGCTGATCCAGGTACCTCAGTAAGGACTAGCCTATAGACTGTTCAGAAGACTGTCAGGCTGATCCAGGTACCTCAGTAAGGACTAGCCTGTAGACTGTCAGGCTGATCCAGGTACCTCAGTAAGGACTAGCCTATAGACTGTCAGGCTGATCCAGGTACCTCAGTAAGGACTAGCCTATAGACTGTCAGGCTGATCCAGGTACCTCAGTAAGGACTAGCCTATAGACTGTCAGGCTGATCCAGGTACCTCAGTAAGGACTAGCCTATAGACTGTCAGGCTGATCCAGGTACCTCAGTAAGGACTAGCCTATAGACTGTCAGGCTGATCCAGGTACCTCAGTAAGGACTGTTCAGCCTATAGACTGTCAGGCTGATCCAGGGACCTCAGTAAGGACTAGCCTATAGACTGTCAGGCTGATCCAGGTACCTCAGTAAGGACTAGCCTATAGACTGTCAGGCCGATCCAGGTACCTCAGTAAGGACTAGCCTATAGACTGTTCAGAAGACTGTCAGGCTGATCCATATACTGGACAGTGTACTCCATGTACTCCAGAACGTATTTTTTGAATTAGGTTGAATTTGATATATGGTGCTGTATGAGAGCATTCCTGTGGACAAGCCTCTCCTAGCCCAGACTCCCAACGCTCCATACCCCAGCTGCAGCCATCATGACCTCTACTGGAATCATATTACAGCCTGTTCATATCAGCTCCTCCTAGCTGCCACAGGCCTCAGCCAAACCACAAGGGGAGAGGAGGAGACACAGTGAGGAGGGGAGAGGAGGAGCAGAGGAGGAGGACACAGTGAGGAGGACACAGTGAGGAGGAGGAGGAGGACACAGTGAGGAGGAGGAGGACACAGTGAGGAGGAGACACAGTGAGGTGAGGAGGAGGACACAGTGAGGAGAGGAGAGGACACAGTGAGGAGGAGGAGAGGACACAGTGAGGAGAGGACACAGTGAGGAGAGGAGGAGGACACAGTGAGGAGGAGGAGGAGGACACAGTGAGGAGGAGGAGGAGGACACAGTGAGGAGGAGGAGGAGGACACAGTGAGGAGGAGGAGGAGGACACAGTGAGGAGGAGGAGGAGGAGGACACAGTGAGGAGAGGACACAGTGAGGAGAGGACACAGTGAGGAGAGGACACAGTGAGGAGAGGACACAGTGAGGAGAGGACACAGTGAGGAGAGGACACAGTGAGGAGAGGACACAGTGAGGAGAGGACACAGTGAGGAGAGGACACAGTGAGGAGGAGGAGGAGGACACAGTGAGGAGGAGGAGGACACAGTGAGGAGAGGACACAGTGAGGAGAGGACACAGTGAGGAGAGGACACAGTGAGGAGAGGAGGAGGACACAGTGAGGAGAGGAGAGAAGGAGGGGGAGAGTAGGAGGGGGAGAGTAGGAGGGGGAGAGTAGGAGGGGGAGAGTAGGAGGGGGAGAGTAGGGTGGAGAGTAGGAGGGGGGAGAGTAGGGTGGAGAGTAGGAGGGGGGGGGTAACAAAGCTGCTGTTGACGTCAGAGATTTGTCACACTGTGGCACGGAGCCTTTGTCCGCCTTGCACCATGGCAACGGACAACAGACTAAACAGTAGGCCTGGTCACCGGGGCAACTGATTATCCAGGCATCATTATCTGTGTTTACTAACCTGGACCGTACACACACACACAGAGAGGGGCATTCTGGGAAAACACAGAATAACAGCCTCACCTCAACACAGATCAAATACATAACTTTATTGGCAACCTTGGAGTTTACGCCAGGGTAGTGGGTTCGATCCCCGGGACCACCCATACGTAGAATGTATGCACACATGACTGTAAGTCGCTTTGGATAAAAGCGTCTGCTAAATGGCATATATTATTATTATTATTATTACAAATCTTATTACCTGAGGCATACGGACCACTAATGAAGATGACAGGGGGCTCCAGGCCCAGAATCAGTCAGACAAGAACCGGAGAAAAAGACCGTCAAGGTGGGTCTCCAGGTTTATAAAACGCCAGTTCACGGTGGGTCCCCAGTTCATGGTGGGTCCCCAGTTCACGGTGGGTCTCCAGGTTTATAAAACGCCAGTTCACGGTGGGTCCCCAGTTCACGGTGGGTCTCCAGGTTTATAAAACGCCAGTTCACGGTGGGTCCCCAGTTCACGGTGGGTCTCCAGGTTTATAAAACGCCAGTTCACGGTGGGTCCCCAGTTCACGGTGGGTCCCCAGTTCACGGTGGGTCTCCAGGTTTATAAAACGCCAGTTCACGGTGGGTCCCCAGTTCACGGTGGGTCCCCAGTTCACGGTGGGTCTCCAGGTTTATAAAACGCCAGTTCACGGTGGGTCCCCAGTTCACGGTGGGTCCCCAGTTCACGGTGGGTCCCCAGTTCACGGTGGGTCTCCAGGTTTATTAAAGGCCAGTTCACGGTGGGTTCCCAGTTCACGGTGGGTCCCCAGTTCACGGTGGGTCCCCAGTTCACGGTGGGTCCCCAGTTCACAGTGGGTTCCCAGTTCACGGTGGGTCCCCAGTTCACGGTGGGTCCCCAGTTCACGGTGGGTCCCCAGTTCACGGTGGGTCTCCAGGTTTATTAAAGGCCAGTTCACGGTGGGTCCCCAGTTCACGGTGGGTCTCCAGGTTTATTAAAGGCCAGTTCACGGTGGGTCGCCAGTTCACGGTGGGTCTCCAGGTTTATTAAAGGCCAGTTCACAGTGGGTCCCCAGTTCACGGTGGGTCCCCAGTTCACGGTGGGTCCCCAGTTCACGGTGGGTCTCCAGGTTTATAAAAGGTGAAGGGAGAAAGGATTGACATTCAAGTCTACATCCCACAGGACTCTGGTCTAAAGTAGTGCACTATATAGGGAATAGGGTGTCATAGGGCTCTGGTCTAAAGTAGTGCACTATATAGGGAATAGGGTGCCATAGGGCTCTGGTCTAAAGTAGTGCACTATATAGGGAATAGGGTGCCATTTGAGATGAGTCCCAGGAGTCAGACGACAACAGGCAGTGTAACGTTAGCTAGCTAGCTAAACATGTGGCTATGGGCTGGCACTGGTAGTTTGGGATTATGGAGAGTGAATTAAATAGTCTCTTCCTCATCTTGCTAGGTACTGATCTAGCTGTGGCCATCTTGCTAGGTAGTGATCTAGCTGAGGCCATCTTGCTAGGTAGTGATCTAGCCGAGACCATCTTGCTAGGTAGTGATCTAGCTGAGGCCATCTTGCTAGGTAGTGATCTAGCTGTGGCCATCTTGCTAGGTAGTGATCTAGCTGTGGCCATCTTGCTAGGTAGTGATCTAGGTGTGGCCATCTTGCTAGGTAGTGATCTAGCTGTGGCCATCTTGCTAGGTAATGATCTAGCTGTGGCCATCTTGCTAGGTAGTTATCTAGCTGTGGCCATCTTGCTAGGTAGTTATCTAGCTGTGGCCATCTTGCTAGGTAATTATCTAGCTGAGGCCATCTTGCTAGGTAATTATCTAGCTGAGGCCATCTTGCTAGGTAGTTATCTAGCTGTGGCCATCTTGCTAGGTAGTTATCTAGCTGTGGCCATCTTGCTAGTATCAACAAGGCCTTTCTACTAAATAACAACATTAGCATAGCTAGCTAGATAGCTAGATAACATTGGAATCTAGACCATAAGCTAAGCTAATAACACGGACATACGATGCCAAACAACACTACTGTAGCAACATTAGCATAGCTAGCTAGATAGCTAGATAACATTGGAATCTAGACCATAAGCTAAGCTAATAACACGGACATACGATGCCAAACAACACTACTGTAGCAACATTAGCATAGCTAGCTAGATAACATTGGAATCTAGACCATAAGCTAAGCTAATAACACAGACATGCGTTGCTAAACAACACTACTGTAGCAACATTAGCATAACTAGCTAGATAACATTGGAATCTAGACCATAAGCTAAGCTAATAACACAGACATGCGTTGCTAAACAACACTACTGTAGCAACATTAGCATAACTAGCTAGATAACATTGCAATCTAGACCATAAGCTAAGCTAATAACACAGACATGCGTTGCCAAACAACACTACTGTAGCAACATTAGCATAGCTAGCTAGATAGCTAGATAACATTGGAATCTAGACCATAAGCTAAGCTAATAACACAGACGTGCGATGCCAAACAACACTACTGCCACCTTCAGGTTTGGAGTATTTAAACAAGGCTGAGTGACTGACGAAGTCAAGGTCTTTGCTGTGTGAACACAAAAGAGATTTCTCTGGAAATATTTCCAAGCCACCGTGCTTCTACACCTGCATTGCTTGCTGTTTGGGGTTTTATGCTGGGTTTCTGTACAGCACTTTGAGATAGCAGCTGATGTAAGAAGGGCTATATAAAAATACATGTGGCTGGTTGGCTGACTGGCTGGCTGGCTGGCTGACAGGCTGACTGGCTGGCTGACAGACTGGCTGACTGCCGACACTCTGTTCGGAGGTGTGAAGTAATGTCGGCTAGAAAACATTCCTCCCGGGTGTCTCTGAGCTACGAGGAATGTTTGGTCTTTGAGTCACTGTTTGATCTCAAGGAGCTTCCAACGGTTGAGAGACAGAGAGGACTGAAACCCTTCGACAACAACAACGTGTCCCTATCCTCTACATATTCAGGCCCTGCCGAACGGACCAAGGTTACTACTGTAATAACTTGATGAGTTCACAACATCCAGAGACGTCCGCATGGATGGAGGCTGGGACACTGACTTACCATACAGGGCTCTTCTCTAATGGAGGCTGGGACACTGTCCTTACCATACAGGGCTCTTCTCTAATGGAGGCTGGGACACTGTCTTACCATACAGGGCTCTTCTCTAATGGAGGCTGGGACACTGTCCTTACCATACAGGGCTCTTCTCTAATGGAGGCTGGGACACTGTCTTACCATACAGGGCTCTTCTCTAATGGAGGCTGGGACACTGTCCTTACCATACAGGGCTCTTCTCTAATGGAGGCTGGGACACCGTCCTTACCATACAGGGCTCTTCTCTAATGGAGGCTGGGACACTGACTTACCATACAGGGCTCTTCTCTAATGGAGGCTGGGACACTGTCCTTACCATACAGGGCTCTTCTCTAATGGAGGCTGGGACACTGTCTTACCATACAGGGCTCTTCTCTAATGGAGGCTGGGACACTGACTTACCATACAGGGCTCTTCTCTAATGGAGGCTGGGACACTGACTTACCATACAGGCCTCTTCTCTAATGGAGGCTGGGACACTGTCCTTACCATACAGGGCTCTTCTCTAATGGAGGCTGGGACACTGTCCTTACCATACAGGGCTCTTCTCTAATGGAGGCTGGGACACTGACTTACCATACAGGGCCTGCAGTGTGTGTCTTCCTGTTCGTGTACGTGTGTGAGACTGTGTGACTGTGTGTGAGAGAGTGAGTGTGACGGTGTGTGAGAGAGTGAGTGTGACTGTGTGTGAGACTGTCTGTGTGTGACTGTACATATATATATATATCTAGCAAGATGGCCACAGCTATCCGTCCGTCCGTCCGCCCGCCCTAGTAAGTTCTCTGCCCCAGCTCTCATCCATCCGTCCGTCCGCCCGCCCTAGTAAGTTCTCTGCCCCAGCTCTCATCCATCCGTCCGTCCGTCCGCCCTAGTAAGTTCTCTGCCCCAGCTCTCATCCTCGTCTGTCTGTCTGTCTGTCTGTCTGTCTGTCTGTCTGTCTGTCTGTCTGTCTGTCTGTCTGTCTGTCTGTCTGTCTGTCTGTCTGTCTGTCTGTCTGTCTGTCTGTCTGTCTGCCTGCCTGCCTGCCTGCCTGCCTGCCTGCCTGCCTGCCTGCCTGCCTGCCTGCCTGCCTGCCTGCCTGCCTGCCTGCCTGCCTGCCTGCCTGCCTGCCTGCCTGCCTGCCTGCCTGCCTGCCTGCCTGCCTGCCTGCCTGCCTGCCTGCCTGCCTGCCTGCCTGCCTGCCTGCCTGCCTGCCTGCCTGCCTGCCTGCCTGCCTGCCTGCCTGCCTGCCTGCCTGCCTGCCTGCCTGCCTGCCTGCCTGCCTGCCTGCCTGCCTGCCTGCCTGCCTGCCTGCCTGCCTGCCTGCCTGCCTGCCTGCCTGCCTGCCTGCCTGCCTGCCTGCCTGCCTGCCTGCCTGCCTGCCTGCCTGCCTGCCTGCCTGCCTGCCTGCCTGCCTGCCTGCCTGCCTGCCTGCCTGCCTGCCTGCCTGCCTGCCTGCCTGCCTGCCTGCCTGCCTGCCTGCCTGCCTGCCTGCCTGCCTGCCTGCCTGCCTGCCTGCCTGCCTGCCTGCCTGCCTGCCTGCCTGCCTGCCTGCCTGCCTGCCTGCCTGCCTGCCTGCCTGCCTGCCTGCCTGCCTGCCTGCCTGCCTGCCTGCCTCAGAGGCCTGCCTGCCTGCCTGCCTGCCTGCCTGCCTGCCTGACCCTCCTGCCTGCCTGCCTGCCTGCCTGCCTGCCTGCCTGCCTGCCTGCCTGCCTGCCTGCCTGCCTGCCTGCCTGCCTGCAGAACAGACAGGAGTGACGTATCAGAGGACCCTCCTGTCAGGGCTAGTGTACAGAACAGACAGGAGAACAGAGGACGTATCCTTAGTAAGTTCTCTGCCCCAGCTCTCATCCTCATCTGTCTGATGATCTGTTGGTTGAGACTGGCTCTCTCATTCTGCAGCTTGGAGCGGCCTGTCAGGGCTAGTGGGTTACATCCCTATAGAACAGACAGGAGGACAGAGGACATTAGTATCAGAGGACCCTCCTGTCAGGGCTAGTGGGTTACATCCCTATAGAACAGACAGGAGAACAGAGGACATTAGTATCAGAGGACCCTCCTGTCAGGGCTAGTGGGTTACATCCCTACAGAACAGACAGGAGAACAGAGGACATTAGTATCAGAGGACCCTTCTGTCAGGGCTAGTGGGTTACATCCCTATAGAACAGACAGGAGAACAGAGGACATTAGTATCAGAGGACATTAGTATCAGAGGACATTAGTATCAGAGGACATTAGTATCAGAGGACCCTCCTGTCAGGGCTAGTGGGTTACATCCCTATAGAACAGACAGGAGAACAGACTGTACTCAGAGACTGGACTGGTGTCATGAGGCTGGGTTAGTCAGGGTGAGAGACCTTGTTGACTGTACTGTTCATGGGATGCAATACAAAACCCTAGAAACCACCTGTGGGCTGTGCAATACAAAACCCTAGAAACCACCTGTGGGCTGTGCAATACAAAACCCTAGAAACCACCTGTGGGCTGTGCAGTACAAAACCCTAGAAACCACCTGTGGGCTGTGCAATACAAAACCCTAGAAACCACCTGTGGGCTGTGCAATACAAAACCCTAGAAACCACCTGTGGGCTGTACAATACAAAACCCTAGAAACCACCTGTGGGCTGTGCAATACAAAACCCTAGAAACCACCTGTGGGCTGTACAATACAAAACCCTAGAAACCACCTGTGGGCTGTGCAATGCAAAACCCTAGAAACCACCTGTGGGCTGTGCAATACAAAACCCTAGAAACCACCTGTGGGCTGTGCAATACAAAACCCTAGAAGTGGGCTGTGGGCTGTGCTGGACAGATGACCAGGTCAAGCTGACTTCCACAGTGTTGGATGTCTTGGTGATAAACCCTAGAAACCACCTGTGGGCTGTGCAATACAAAACCCTAGAAGTGGGCTGTGGGCTGTGCTGGACAGATGACCAGGTCAAGCTGACTTCCACGGTGTTGGATGTCTTGGTGATAAACCCTAAAAGCTCACAACAAGCTGTAGTTAAGGACAAGGCAGACAGTCCCATGTGCTTCTGCCCCCTCTGTACTGAAACCCCATGGACTTCAGAACTCACTGCCTGTTCTTCTGGTGTCCTAGCAACAGGCTGCCAGACCTAACTACCTGTTCTTCTGGTGTCCTAGCAACAGGCTGCCAGACCTAACTACCTGTTCTTCTGTTGTCCTAGCAACAGGCTGCCAGACCTAACTACCTGTTCTTCTGGTGTCCTAGCAACAGGCTGCCAGACCTAACTACCTGTTCTTCTGGTGTCCTAGCAACAGGCTGCCAGACCTAACTACCTGTTCTTCTGGTGTCCTAGCAACAGGCTGCCAGACCTAACTACCTGTTCTTCTGGTGTCCTAGCAACAGGCTGCCAGACCTAACTACCTGTTCTTCTGGTGTCCTAGCAACAGGCTGCCAGACCTAACTGCCTGTTCTTCTGGTGTCCTAGCAACAGGCTGCCAGACCTAACTACCTGTTCTTCTGGTGCCCTAGCAACAGGCTGCCAGACCTAACTACCTGTTCTTCTGGTGTCCTAGCAACAGGCTGCCAGACCTAACTACCTGTTCTTCTGGTGTCAGAGAAACAAGCTGCCAGACCTAACTACCTGTTCTTCTGGTGTCCTAGCAACAGGCTGCCAGACCTAACTACCTGTTCTTCTGGTGTCCTAGAAACAGGCTGCCAGACCTAACTAGCTGTTCTTCTGGTGTCCTAGCAACAGGCTGCCAGACCTAACTACCTGTTCTTCTGGTGTCCTAGCAACAGGCTGCCATACCTAACTACCTGTTCCTCTGGTGTCCTAGCAACAGGCTGCCAGACCTAACTACCTGTTCTTCTTGTGTCCTAGCAACAGGCTGCCAGACCTAACTACCTGTTCTTCTGGTGTCAGAGAAACAAGCTGCCAGACCTAACTACCCGTTCTTCTGGTGTCCTAGCAACAGGCTGCCATACCTAACTACCTGTTGTTCTGGTACCAGAGAAACAAGCTGCCAAACCTAACTACCCGTTCTTCTGGTGTCCTAGCAACAAGCTGCCAGACCTAACTACCTGTTCTTCTGGTGTCATAGCAACAGGCTGCCAGACCTAACTACCTGTTCTTTTGGTGTCCTATCAACAGGCTGCCAGACCTAACTACCTGTTCTCCTGGTATCCTAGCAACAGGCTGCCAGACCTAACTACCCGTTCTTCTGGTGTCCTAGCAACAGGCTGCCATACCTAACTACCTGTTGTTCTGGTACCAGAGAAACAAGCTGCCAAACCTAACTACCCGTTCTTCTGGTGTCCTAGCAACAAGCTGCCAGACCTAACTACCTGTTCTTCTGGTGTCATAGCAACAGGCTGCCAGACCTAACTACCCGTTCTTCTGGTGTCCTAGCAACAGGCTGCCATACCTAACTACCTGTTGTTCTGGTACCAGAGAAACAAGCTGCCAAACCTAACTACCCGTTCTTCTGGTGTCCTAGCAACAAGCTGCCAGACCTAACTACCTGTTCTTCTGGTGTCATAGCAACAGGCTGCCAGACCTAACTACCTGTTCTTTTGGTGTCCTATCAACAGGCTGCCAGACCTAACTACCTGTTCTCCTGGTATCCTAGCAACAGGCTGCCAGACCTAACTACCTGTTCTTGTGGTGTCAGAGAAACAAGCTGCCAGACCTAACTACCTGTTCTTCTGGTGTCCTAGCAACAGGCTACCAGACCTAACTACCCGTTCTTCTGGTGTCCTAGCAACAGGCTGCCAGACCTAACTACCTGTTCTTCTGGTGTCATAGCAACAGGCTGCCAGACCTAACTACCTGTTCTTCTGGTACCAGAGAAACAGGCTGCCAGACCTAACTACCTGTTCTTCTGGTACCAGAGAAACAGGCTGCCAGACCTAACTACCTGTTCTTCTGGTACCAGAGAAATAGGCTGCCAGACCTAACTACCTGTTCTTCTGGTGTCCTAGCAACAGGCTGCCAGACCTAACTACCTGTTCTTCTGGTGTCATAGCAACAGGCTGCCAGACCTAACTACCTGTTCTTCTGGTGTCATAGCAACAGGCTGCCAGACCTAACTACCTGTTCTTCTGGTACCAGAGAAACAGGCTGCCAGACCTAACTACCTGTTCTTCTGGTACCAGAGAAACAGGCTGCCAGACCTAACTACCTGTTCTTCTGGTACCAGAGAAATAGGCTGCCAGACCTAACTACCTGTTCTTCTGGTGTCAGAGAAACAGGCTGCCAGACCTAAC
>NW_025745962.1:0-57500 GCF_021184085.1 Oncorhynchus gorbuscha | reverse complement strand
TTAATGGAAGCCTTTAGCCTAGCATATTTACTACACACAATAGGTTGTTAATGGAAGCCTTTAGCCTAGCATATTTACTACACAATGGGTTGTTAATGGAAGCCTTTAGCCTAGCATATTTACTACACACAATAGGTTGTTAATGGAAGCCTTTAGCCTAGCATATTTACTACACACAATGGGTTGTTAATGGAAGCCTTTAGCATATTTACTACACACAATAGGTTGTTAATGGAAGCCTTTAGCCTAGCATATTTACTACACAATGGGTTGTTAATGGAAGCCTTTAGCATATTTACTACACACAGTAGGTTGTTAATGGAAGCCTTTAGCCTAGCATATTTACTACACAATGGGTTGTTAATGGAAGCCTTTAGCCTAGCATATTTACTACACACAATAGGTTGTTAATGGAAGCCTTTAGCCTAGCATATTTACTACACACAATGGGTTGTTAATGGAAGCCTTTAGCATATTTACTACACACAATAGGTTGTTAATGGAAGCCTTTAGCCTAGCATATTTACTACACAATGGGTTGTTAATGGAAGCCTTTAGCATATTTACCACACACAATAGGTTGTTAATGGAAGCCTTTGGCCTAGCATATTTACTACACACAATAGGTTAATGGAAGCCTTTAGCCTAGCATATTTACTACACACAATAGGTTAATGGAAGCCTTTAGCCTAGCATATTTACTACACACAATAGGTTAATGGAAGCCTTTAGCATATTTACTACACAATAGGTTGTTAATGGAATCCTTTAGCCTAGCATATTTACTACACACAATGGGTTGTTAATGGAAGCCTTTAGCCTAGCATATTTACTACACACAATAGGTTGTTAATGGAAGCCTTTAGCCAGGCATATTTACTACAGTCCAAGGTCAACACAGACAATAGGTTGTTAATGGAAGCCTTTAGCCTAGCATATTTGCTACACAACAGGTTGTTAATGGAAGCCGTTAGCATATTTACTACACACAATGGGTTGTGAATGGAAGCCTTCAGCCTAGCATATTTACTACACAATGGGTTGTTAATGGAAGCCTTTAGCCTAGCATATTTGCTACACAACAGGTTGTTAATGGAAGCCTTTAGCCTAGCATATTTACTACACAATGGGTTGTGAATGGAAGCCTTTAGCCTAGCATATTTACTACACACAATAGGTTGTTAATGGAAGCCTTTAGCCTAGCATATTTACTACACACAATAGGTTGTTAATGGAAGCCTTTAGCCTAGCATATTTACTACACACAATAGGTTGTTAATGGAAGCCTTTAGCCTAGCATATTTACTACACACAATAGGTTGTTAATGGAAGCCTTTAGCCTAGCATATTTACTACACACAATAGGTTGTTAATGGAAGCCTTTAGCATATTTACTACACACAATAGGTTGTTAATGGAAGCCTTTAGCCTAGCATATTTACTACACACAATAGGTTGTTAATGGAAGCCTTTAGCATATTTACTAGACACAAAGTCACCATTAATCCAAAACACACATAATTGACACTGCTGGACTGAACAAATGCATTGAATAAACCCTACAGGAAACCCCAACAGTTGAACCTATAAAATAACGTGTCTCTTTGAGATGTCATTGTGACTCGTCATAAACTCCCATATCTGATTGGCCCTATGGACAATCCACTACGTTAGGCATCTCTGTCACAGACAACATTCTGTCTTCTACGGTCCTAGAGCCTATAGGCTATGATCCAATCCCAATCCCACTGGAACCCCAAATACTGACTCCCGTCTCGCATAAAAAAAATCCTAAATTTATTCTGTAACCCATAGGCTGCATTATGAAAGCATGTCTAGCCTACGCATGTCAAAATACCTGTAGAATAACCCCCCCCAATCTCGTATTGCTGCCTGTAGAGTTTAGGGTAGAAAACATGTGATCAACAAAACGATATGAGAGTAGATATGAATAGAGTTGGTCCACGTTAATTAAAATACCTTGAATATTTAAAAACTATTCTCTACTCTTCATCTCTCCGTTATTCATGAGCTGATCGGCTTTATAAAATCATCCAGTCCATTTAGCAAAAATATTTGGGTCATTCATTGAAGGAGGTTATCGAGCAAGATCATTTGACTTTAGTTTTGACTGCCGTTACACAAGCGTTGTATATAGTCAGAGTGTGTAGTCAACAAGGCTATAAGGCTATAGTCAGAGTGTGTAGTCAACAAGGCTATAGTCAGAGTGTGTAGTCAACAAGGCTATAGTCAGAGTGTGTAGTCAACAAGGCTATAGTCAGAGTGTGTAGCCAACAAGGCTATAGTCAGAGTGTGTAGCCAAGTCAACAAGGCTATAGTCAGAGTGTGTAGTCAAGTCAACAAGGCTATAGTCAGAGTGTGTAGTCAACAAGGCTATAGTCAGAGTGAGCAGCCAAGTCAACAAGGCTATAGTCAGAGTGTGTAGCCAACAAGGCTATAGTCAGAGTGTGTAGTCAACAAGGCTATAGTCAGAGTGTGTAGTCAACAAGGCTATAGTCAGAGTGTGTAGTCAACAAGGCTATAGTCAGAGTGTGTAGTCAACATGGCTATAGTCAGAGTGTGTAGTCAACATGGCTATAGTCAGAGTGTGTAGTCAACAAGGCTATAGTCAGAGTGTGTAGTCAACAAGGCTATAGTCAGAGTGTGCAGCCAAGTCAACAAGGCTATAGTCAGAGTGTGTAGTCAACAAGGCTATAGTCAGAGTGTGTAGTCAACAAGGCTATAGTCAGAGTGTGTAGTCAACAAGGCTATAGTCAGAGTGTGTAGTCAACAAGGCTATAGTCAGAGTGTGTAGTCAACAAGGCTATAGTCAGAGTGTGTAGTCAACAAGGCTATAGTCAGAGTGTGTAGTCAACAAGGCTATAGTCAGAGTGTGTAGTCAACAAGGCTATAGTCAGAGTGTATAGTCAACATGGCTATAGTCAGAGTGTGTAGTCAACAAGGCTATAGTCAGAGTGTGTAGTCAACATGGCTATAGTCAGAGTGTGTAGTCAACATGGCTATAGTCAGAGTGTGTAGTCAACAAGGCTATAGTCAGAGTGTGTAGTCAACAAGGCTATAGTCAGAGTGTGTAGTCAACAAGGCTATAGTCAGAGTGTAGCCAACTCAACAAGGCTATAGTCAGAGTGTGTAGTCAACAAGGCTATAGTCAGAGTGTGTAGTCAACAAGGCTATAGTCAGAGTGTGTAGCCAAGTCAACAAGGCTATAGTCAGAGTGTGTAGTCAAGTCAACAAGGCTATAGTCAGAGTGTGTAGTCAACAAGGCTATAGTCAGAGTGTGTAGTCAACAAGGCTATAGTCAGAGTGTGCAGCCAAGTCAACAAGGCTATAGTCAGAGTGTGTAGTCAACAAGGCTATAGTCAGAGTGTGTAGTCAACAAGGCTATAGTCAGAGTGTGTAGTCAACAAGGCTATAGTCAGAGTGTGTAGTCAACAAGGCTATAGTCAGAGTGTGCAGTCAAGTCAACAAGGCTATAGTCAGAGTGTGTAGTCAACAAGGCTATAGTCAGAGTGTGTAGCCAAGTCAACAAGGCTATAGTCAGAGTGTGTAGTCAACAAGGCTATAGTCAGAGTGTGTAGCCAAGTCAACAAGGCTATAGTCAGAGTGTGTAGCCAAGTCAACAAGGCTATAGTCAGAGTGTGTAGTCAAGTCAACAAGGCTATAGTCAGAGTGTGTAGTCAAGTCAACAAGGCTATAGTCAGAGTGTGTAGTCAACAAGGCTATAGTCAGAGTGTGTAGTCAACAAGGCTATAGTCAGAGTGTGCAGCCAAGTCAACAAGGCTATAGTCAGAGTGTGTAGTCAACAAGGCTGTAGTCAGAGTGTGTAGTCAACATGGCTATAGTCACAGAGTGTGTAGTCAACAAGGCTATAGTCAGAGTGTGTAGTCAACAAGGCTATAGTCAGAGTGTGTAGTAAACAAGGCTATAGTCAGAGTGTGTAGCCAAGTCAACAAGGCTATAGTCAGAGTGTGCAGCCAAGTCAACAAGGCTATAGTCAGAGTGTGTAGTCAACAAGGCTATAGTCAGAGTGTGTAGCCAAGTCAACAAGGCTATAGTCAGAGTGTGTAGTCAACAAGGCTATAGTCAGAGTGTGTAGTCAACAAGGCTATAGTCAGAGTGTGTAGTCAACAAGGCTGTAGTCAGAGTGTGTAGTCAACAAGGCTATAGTCAGAGTGTGTAGTCAACAAGGCTATAGTCAGAGTGTGTAGTCAACAAGGCTGTAGTCAGAGTGTGTAGTCAACAAGGCTGTAGTCAGAGTGTGTAGTCAACAAGGCTATAGTCAGAGTGTGTAGTCAACAAGGCTGTAGTCAGAGTGTGTAGTCAACAAGGCTATAGTCAGAGTGTGTAGTCAACAAGGCTATAGTCAGAGTGTGCAGCCAAGTATAGTCAGAGTGTAGTCAACAAGGCTATAGTCAAGGTGACACAGCGCCCCCTTCTTATTTGGGTAGAGCCCTGGTGTACTTTCAAGTCAACAAGGCTTTCTTTTCTGTAGTTTTTTCAACAAGGCTATTTCCCAGAAGTCTCTCAATCAATATTTCCCAGAAATCTCTTCATCAGTATTTCCCCAGAAATCTCTTCATCAGTATTTCCCCAGAAATCTCTTCATCAGTATTTCCCCAGAAATCTCTTCATCAGTATTTCCCCAGAAATCTCTTCATCAGTATTTCCCCAGAAATCTCTTCATCAATATTTCCCCAGAAATCTATTCATCAACATTTCCCCAGAAGTCTATTCATCAATATTTCCCCAGAAATCTCTTCATCCGTATTTCCCCAGAAATCTATTCATCAACATTTCCCCAGAAGTATATTCATCAATATTTCCCTAGAAATCTCTTCATCGGTATTTCCCCAGAAATCTATTCATCCGTATTTCCCCAGAAATCTATTCATCAGTATTTCCCCAGAAATCTCTTCATCAATATTTCCCCAGAAATCTCTTCATCAATATTTCCCCAGAAATCTCTTCATCAATATGAATTATAAACCGGTAGTGAAACTAGGTAGATTTTTGGGGAATAATATGAATCCCAAGGAATGTCTTCCTGATTGGTCCTTTAGATACTGCAGCCGGCTGAAATCCATTTAGTCAGGTGTCAATCTGAATCGCAGGTGTCAATCTGAATCTCAGGTGTCAATCTGAATCGCAGGTGTCAATCTGAATCTCAGGTGTCAATCTGAATCTCAGGTGTCAATCTGAATCTCAGGTGTCAATCTGAATCTCAGGTGTCAATCTGAATCTCAGGTGTCAATCTGAATCTCAGGTGTCAATCTGAATCTCAGGTGTCAATCTGAATCTCAGGTGTCAATCTGAATCTCAGGTGTCAATCTGAATCTTAAGTCACAGTAGAGAAACAAAGTACTGTAGGGGTCGATTTATGTCCCGAACCTCCCAGAGGTTCAATGGAGAGCCTCTCATAGTACAGAGTCCTATTAAAAACAGTCCCAGAACAGACTCCTATTAAAAACAGTCCCAGAACAGACTCCTATTAGTCCCAGAACAGAGTCCTATTAAAAACAGTCCCAGAACAGACTCCTATTAAAAACAGTCCCAGAACAGAGTCCTATTAAAAACAGTCCCAGAACAGACTCCTATTAGTCCCAGAACAGAGTCCTATTAAAAACAGTCCCAGAACAGACTCCTATTAAAAACAGTCCCAGAACAGAGTCCTATTAAAAACAGTCCCAGAACAGACTCCTATTAGTCCCAGAACAGAGTCCTATTAAAAACAGTCCCAGAACAGACTCCTATTAGTCCCAGAACAGAGTCCTATTAAAAACAGTCCCAGAACAGACTCCTATTAAAAACAGTCCCAGAACAGACTCCTATTAAAAACAGTCCCAGAACAGACTCCTATTAGTCCCAGAACAGACTCCTATTAAAAACAGTCCCAGAACAGACTCTTATTAAAAACAGTCCCAGAACAGACTCCTATTAGTCCCAGAACAGACTCCTATTAGTCCCAGAACAGACTCCTATTAGTCCCAGAACAGACTCCTATTAGTCCCAGAACAGACTCCTATTAGTCCCAGAACAGACTCCTATTAGTCCCAGAACAGACTCCTATTAGTCCCAGAACAGACTCCTATTAGTCCCAGAACAGACTCCTATTAGTCCCAGAACAGACTCCTATTAGTCCCAGAACAGACTCCTATTAGTCCCAGAACAGACTCCTATTAGTCCCAGAACAGACTCCTATTAGTCCCAGAACAGACTCTATTAGTCCCAGAACAGACTCCTATTAGTCCCAGAACAGACTCCTATTAGTCCCAGAACAGACTCCTATTAGTCCCAGAACAGACTCCTATTAGTCCCAGAACAGACTCCTATTAGTCCCAGAACAGACTCCTATTAGTCCCAGAACAGACTCCTATTAGTCCCAGAACAGACTCCTATCAGTCCCAGAACAGACTCCTATTAGTCCCAGAACAGACTCCTATTAGTCCCAGAACAGACTCCTATTAGTCCCAGAACAGACTCCTATTAGTCCCAGAACAGACTCCTATTAGTCCCAGAACAGACTCCTATTAGTCCCAGAACAGACTCCTATTAGTCCCAGAACAGACTCCTATTTTAGTCCCAGAACAGACTCCTATTAGTCCCAGAACAGACTAAACTATTAGTCCCAGAACAGACTCCTAGGCTCTTTTGAAAAAAAACAGTCCCAGAACAGACTCCTATTAAAAACAGTCCCAGAACAGACTCCTATTAGTCCCAGAACAGACTCCTATTAGTCCCAGAACAGACTCCTATTAGTCCCAGAACAGACTCCTATTAAAAACAGTCCAGGACTGGGAACAAGTACTCACAAAGCATTCCAGAATAGGAGTGCTCTTGATGAAAACAGGCCCAGCCCCCCGCTATAATTCATTAGTATTTAACAGACTAAACTGAACCGAGATCAGCACAACTACATGGAGAGGCTCTTTATGAAAACAGGCCCAGAACAGACTAAACTGGTCCTAGATCAGCACAACTACATGGAGAGGCTCTTTATGAAAACAGGCCCAGAACAGACTAAACTGATCCTAGATCAGCACAACTACATTGAGAGGCTCTTTATGAAAACAGGCCCAGAACAGACTAAACTGATCCTAGATCAGCACAACTACATGGAGAGGCTCTTGATGAAAACAGGTCCAGAACAGAGGCCTATTAGAGTGTTCATTAGTAACGGAGCTCAGCCTGGGACAAAGACTCTCAGTCCCTCTCAGCTTCGGTCTGGACCAACAGACTGGGGACTGTGTCTGCTGGCCACTAACAAGCTCCCAATAACAAGCCCCAAGTTATATTCTGCAGCCCAAATGGCACCTGACATAGTGCACTACTTTGACCAAGGCCCTATGGACCCGGAGAACAGGTGGGGTGGGGGGGGGTCCAATTGGGACGCCGACATAGTAAATCAGGGAACAGTGGAGTTAGCTGCCTCTCTCGTCTTTGGACAGACGACTGAAGAGACCCTCTCCATTGAACCATTCAGAGTGAAGGAGGAGTGTTGTGTAATGTTAAACATAAAGAATGTAGAGCCACGGTTTCATCACGGTAAACATCTCTAGACATTATACAAACTGTCTAATTGGACAGGAGGATAGAAATAAAGGTCAGAGTTCACCCTCACGGTTTAATTTTCCCTGCAGCAGCACAATATAATGAGGTTTGGCTACAAACACGGTTAAACCCTAATTAAAGGGGAGTAGCTGGAGTCTTTCTTAAAGGGATGATTCAATGTTATTTTGCAGTAGAAACGCGGGGGCTTTTTACTGTGTTTCCTCTGACATTGTCCAGACAGACTGCAGAGGTTGTACCAAATGGAGCCCTATTCCCTATATAGTGCACTACTTTAGACCAGAGCCCTATGGGACCCTATTTCCTACATAGTGCACTACTTTAGACCAGAGCCCTATGGGACCCTATTCCCTATATAGTGGTACTACTATAGACCAGAGCCCTATTCCCTATATAGTGGTACTACTATAGACCAGAGTCCTATTCCCTATATAGTGGTACTACTATAGACCAGAGCCCTATTCCCTATATAGTGGTACTACTATAGACCAGAGCCCTATTCCCTATATAGTGGTACTACTATAGACCAGAGCCCTATTCCCTATATAGTGGTACTACTATAGACCAGAGCCCTATTCCCTATAAAGTGGTACTACTATAGACCAGAGCCCTATTCCCTATATAGTGGTACTACTATAGACCAGAGCCCTATTCCCTATATAGTGGTACTACTATAGACCAGAACCCTATTCCCTATATAGTGGTACTACTATAGACCAGAGCCCTATTCCCTATATAGTGGTACTACTATAGACCAGAGCCCTATTCCCTATATAGTGCACTACTTTCGACCAGGGCTTTGTAGGGAATAGGGTCTCATGTAGGACACATCCCAGCTTCTCTTTCTCTGGGCACATGTTGTCAATTTGTCTGAGTGGTTTGGGACTGGGCCTTGAGCTGATTCTACATCAATGGTATCTGGCTGCTGCACTGGGGACAAACGTCCCTAACGCCTGGGGGGCGACAAACGTCCCTAACGCCTGGGGGGACGACAAACGTCCCTAACGCCTGGGGGGGGGGGACGACAAACGTCCCTAACGCCTGGGGGAGACAAACGTCCCTAACGGGGGGACGACAAACGTCCCTAACGCCTGGGGGGGGGGGGGGGGACAAACGTCCCTCACGACCTGCTCAGGGAAACAGCAGAGGTTTGGGAACCCGGCCTGAAACCAACTCAGGGAAACAGCAGAGGTTTGGGAACCCGGCCTGAAACCACGTTACCATGGCATCTCACAGGATTATCGGCAGACCAGGAGTTGAGCAGCGAGTCTGTGGAGTTTTCTTGTTAGAGCAGCTTAGTAAATCACTGAGCTCATTCTCACCAGGCAGAGAAGACAGAGAGAGCGAGAGACGAGACAGACAGAGAGCGAGAGACACAGAGCGAGAGACACAGAGCAAGAGACGAGACAGACACAGAGCGAGAGACACAGAGCGAGAGACACAGAGCGAGAGACACAGAGCGAGAGACACAGAGCGAGAGACACAGAGCGAGAGACACAGAGCGAGAGACACAGAGCGAGAGACACAGAGCGAGAGACACAGAGCACTGTTTCCAGATCCCAAAGTTTAAGCGAGAGACACAGAGCGAGAGACACAGTGGCTGAAGAGACACAGAGAGCGAGAGACACAGAGCGAGAGACAGTTGCGAGAGACACAGAAAAGCTCAAAGACACAGAGCGAGAGACAGAGCGAGAGACGGAGAGACAGACAGAGAGCGAGAGACACAGAGAAGAGACACAGAGTCCGAGAGACACAGAGCACAAAGAGACACAGAGCCCCAGGAGAGACACAGAGCGAGAGACAGAGAAAACGAGAGACTTAACAGAGGAAAGATTAGACAGACAGAAGCAGAGCACACAGAATGTTATTTGAGACACAAGCGAGAGACACAGAGCGAAGAGACACAGAGCGAGAGACACAGAGCGAGAGACTATTGAGAAAGGCCGCCGTAGGCAGACACAGAGCGAGAGACACAGAGCGAGAGACACAGAGCGAGAGACAAAAAAAAGGGCCAACACTTAACTGAAAACTCCACCAACACCGAACACTGTTTCCAAATCCCAAATGTTGTTTAAACATGACCAAATCACAGTGGACTCCTGCAGGTCTTGACCTGTTGCCCTGTGGTTTCCTGAATGTGCAAAACCTCTTCAGACAGAGATTTAGCTTATTTATTTTATTTGTGTCCTTTAACCAAGCTTAAAACAGGAGTGGGAAAGACATTTGTTGCTGTGGTGAAGACACTGTATGGAAAAACTCAAATCACTGTTCCATGAAATATACTGCTTTGCAATGTTAACACATGTTTCCCATGCCAATAAAGCTTGAATTGAATTGAATTGAGAGAGAGAGAGAGACAGAGAGAGAGGGGAGAGAGACAGAGAGAGAGATACAGGGAGAGAGACAGAGAGAGAGACAGAGAGAGAGATACAGGAGAGAGACAGAGACACAGGGAGAGAGACAGAGAGAGAGAGAACCTGGAGAAGAGAGACCACAGAGAGCAAGCTGGTCCAGGGGCTCTGAGAGACAAACACAAACACACCCTAGACAGAGCCCCAGGACAGCAGTACAATTAGACCCAACAGACATCATGAGAAAACAAAAGATAATTGCTTGACACATCGGAAAGAATTAACAAAAAAAACAGAGCAAACTAGAATGCTATTTGGCCCTACACAGAGAGTACACAATGGCAGAATACATTTACATTTACATTTACATTTAAGTCATTTAGCAGACGCTCTTATCCAGAGCGACTTACAAATTGGAGCATTCACCTTATGACATCCAGACCTGACCACAGTGGTCAGCAGAGAGAGAGATACACAGAGAGAGAGATACACAGGAGAGATACACAGAGGGACACAGAGAGGGAGCGAGAGGGAGCGAGAGGGAGCGAGAGGGAGCGAGCGACAGAGAGGTCTAACTCCCACCCTCTCCCTTGATCATCAGACTCATAAACAGAGCATTAATAGACAGAGGAAGTCTGCTACAAAGCCTAAGGCCAGACTCTCTTCACAGGGAGATCAGGGCAGCTTGACTACAACAAAGACCCTTTTCAACACCTAACCCCTTTCAACACCTAAACCCCCAATCATTTTCATCCCCGCACTAACTACAGGTTGACTAAGAAAAACAAGCCTCTGCCCGGGCGGATACACAAATATGTGACTCCACTGGTTCAGCCTGTGAGAACGGTGACAGCCTGAGTCAACATGTTACGCCACGGTGGAGTCACATGACACCCTATGGACCCTGGTCAAAAGTAGTGTTCAGTCTTACATAGGGAATAGGGTGCTACTTGGGACATAACCCATTACTCCACGACAGGCGAGGGAATTATCTTCCTCCATAGTTAAAAGGTTACGGGACCTTTGTAAATATCTTACGACCGTGACCTTTGGACTCCAGAGTGGCGCTGCGGTCTAAGGCACTGGGCGTCACTACAGTCCCTGGTTCGAATCCAGGCTGTATCACATCCGGACGTGATTGGGAGTTCCATAGAGGCGTGGCGAACAATCGTCCCGGCGTCGTCCGAGTCTTTATGGTGATCTATTTACTAGGCTCTACCCTGGGCTCCTGTACAGAGTCTTTATGGTGATCTATTTACTAGGCTCTACCCTGGGCTCCTGTACAGAGTCTTTATGGTGATCTATATACTAGACTCTACCCTGGGCTCCAAACAGAGTCTTTATGGTGATCTATATACTAGACTCTACCCTGGGCTCCTGTACAGAGTCTTTATGGTGATCTATTTACTAGGCTCTACCCTGGGCTCCTGTACAGAGTCTTTATGGTGATCTATTTACTAGGCTCTACCCTGGGCTCCTGTACAGAGTCTTTATGGTGATCTATATACTAGACTCTACCCTGGGCTCCTGTACAGAGTCTTTATGGTGATCTATTTACTAGGCTCTACCCTGGGCTCCTGTACAGAGTCTTTATGGTGATCTATTTACTAGGCTCTACCCTGGGCTCTTGTGGATATCTGTTATACAATTGAAGAGTCAACCATTTGAACGCTATCCTGTTTCTCCAGAAACTAAACCCCTTTCTCCAGAAACTAAACCCCTTTCTACAGAAACTAAACCCCTTTCTCCAGAAACTAAACCCCTTTCTCCAGAAACTAAACCCCTTTCTCCAGAGACTAAACCCCTTTCTCCAGAAACTAAACCCCCCCAGAAACTAAACCCCTTTCTCCAGAAACTAAACCCCCCAGAGACTAAACCCCCAGAGACTAAACCCCTTTCTCCAGAGACTAAACCCCTTTCTCCAGAAACTAAACCCCGCAGAAACTAAACCCCGCAGAAACCAAACCCCTTTCTCCAGAAACCAAACCCCTTTCTCCAGAAACCAAACCCCTTTCTCCAGAAACCAAACCCCTTTCTCCAGAAACCAAACCCCTTTCTCCAGAAACCAAACCCCTTTCTCCAGAAACCAAACCCCTTTCTCCAGAAACTAAACCCCTTTCTCCAGAAACTAAACCCCTTTCTCCAGAAACTAAACCCCTTTCCCCAGAGACTAAACCCCTTTCTCCAGAAACTAAACCCCTTTCTCCAGAAACTCTCAGGAATCCCAGATTCAATACAGGAGAAACTACATCTCTGAAGAATAACTCTGGTTTCATGACAGGTCTTTTATGGCCTGTGTCCCAAATGGCCCCTCTGGCGCACTACTTTAGACCAGGGCCCCTCTGGCGCACTACTTTAGACCAGGGCCCCTCTGGCGCACTACTTTAGACCAGGGCCCCTCTGGCGCACTACTTTAGACCAGGGCCCCTCTGGCGCACTACTTTAGACCAGGGCCCCTCTGGCGCACTACTTTAGACCAGGGCCCCTATAGTGTACTACTTTAGACCAGGGCCCCTCTGGCGCACTACTTTAGACCAGGGCCCCTATAGTGTACTACTTTAGACCAGGGCCCCTATAGTGTACTACTTTAGACCAGGGCCCCTCTGGCGCACTACTTTAGACCAGGGCCCCTATAGTGTACTACTTTAGACCAGGGCCCCTATAGTGTACTACTTTAGACCAGGGCCCCTATAGTGCACTACTTTAGACCAGGGCCCCTATAGTGCACTACTTTAGACCAGGGCCCATTGCAGATAGTGTACCATTCAACCAGGGCCCATAGGGAATAGTGTACCATTCGACCAGGGCCCCACAGGGAATAGGGTACCATTTGGGACACAGCCTAGGACACAGCCTAATGTAAAAGGAATGTTATGGGGGCAACGACCGATGCCTGGCTGAGATTCATCATCCATATGTCTGTCAGCTAGAAGACACCGACCCTACCAGGACAACAACCTCAATGCAGGGATGGGACATGTCCTCCATGTCTCTGTCAGCTAGAAGACACCGACCCTACCAGGACAACAACCTCAATGCAGGGATGGGACATGTCCTCCAGTATCTGTCAGGAAAGGGGGACACCGACCCTAGTCAGGGGGACCTCAATGCAGGGATGGGACCTAGTCAGTTGGGGAAAGGGGGATACCAGGTCAGTTGGGGAAAGGGGGGGATGTCCTCCATGTCTCTGTCAGTTGGGGAAAGGACCCTACCAGGTCAAGTTGGGGATGGGGGATACTACCAGGACAACAATTTAGTCAGTTGGGGAAAGGGGGATACCAGGTCAGTTGGGGAGGGGACACCTCCTCCATGTCTTGGGGAAAGGGGGACCCTACCAGGAGTCAGTTGGGGAATGGGGGATGTCCTCCAGTCTGTCAGGGAAAGGGGGACAACCTCAATCAGTTGGGATGGGGGATACCTAGTCTCTGTCAGTTGGGAAAGGGGGATACCTCAGTCAGTTGGGAAAGGTCCTCCATGTCTCTAGTCAGTTGGGAAAGGGGGTTACCAGGTCAGTCAATGGGAATGGGGGTTACCTAGTCAGTTGGGGAAAGGGGGACAACAAGTCAGTTGGGGAAAGGGGAGGATACTCTAGTCAGTTGGAGAAAGGGGGATACCTACTCAGTTGGGGATGGGGGATGTCTCTGTCAGTTGGGGAAAGGACCCTACCTAGTCAGTTGGGGAATGGGGGATACTCTAGTCAGTTGGGGAAAGGGTACCTAGTCAGTTGGGGAAAGGGGGATACCTAGTCAGTTGGGGAAAGGGGGATACCTAGTCAGTTGGGAAAGGGGGATACCTAGTCAGTTGGGGAAAGGGGATACCTAGTCAGTTGGGGAAAGGGGATACCTAGTCAGTTGGGGAAAGGGGATACCTAGTCAGTTGGGGAAAGGGGGGGTACCTAGTCAGTTGGGGAAAGGGGGATACCTAGTCAGTTGGGGAAAGGGGGATACCTAGTCAGTTGGGGAAAGGGGTGGGGATACCTAGTCAGTTGGGGAAACCTAGTCAGTTGGGGGGGGATACCTAGTCAGTTGGGGAAAAGGGGGGGTACCTAGTCAGTTGGGGAAAGGGGGGGGATACCTAGTCAGTTGGGGAAAGGTGGGGGATACCTAGTCAGTTGGAGAAAGGGGGGGATACCTAGTCAGTTGGGGAAAGGGGGTGGGGATACCTAGTCAGTTGGGGAAAGGGGGGTGGGGATACCTAGTCAGTTGGAGAAAGGGGGGGGATACCTAGTCAGTTGGGAAAAGGGGGGATACCTAGTCAGTTGCTCAACGGAAAGCCTTCAACCTCAATGGGTCTTCCGCAATTAACCCAACCCCTCAATCAGAGAGGTGAGGTGGGACTATCGACGTCATCTGCACCCGGGGAACAGTTGTTGTTGGGGGTTAACTACCTTGCTTAAGGGCAGAACGGCAGATTGTTCCATCTTGCCATCTCGGGGATTCGAACCAGCGACCTTTCTCACCCACATCTCTCGCCGAGTCCAGTGTGTTAATGGGAACATCCAACTCCTGAGCAGCTCAGTGTAAACAAGCGTAACGGCAGGGTTTGGTATCTTCTAGCAGACTGCCAAGCTATCTCTCTAAACCTCGCCAGCTTGGTATCCAGGGGGGGATGTTCCTCAGAAAGACAAACACACACCACAGACAGGAGCACAAAACACACACCACAGACACACAGACAGGAACACAAAACACACACCACAGACAGGAACACAAACACACACCACAGACAGGAACACAAACACACACCACAGACACACAGGCAGGAAGGAGCACACAAACCTCAGTAGATAAAAGCATTCCATAAATACCTGATCATGTATTCACAGTAGGCTGTAAGATATAGGTCCATTAGGCTGGCCACTATCTCACACACACACACACACACACACACACACACACACACACACACACACACACACACACACACACACACACACACACACACACACACACACAATACTCCCTAATAGTCTATTTCTTGTTAAAAAAATAATGGTAGCAATAGGATATCAGGTTTATGTTCTTTCACCCCGTCTTTAAATGGACCAAGGGATCAGTTGCTCATCCACAGATTGAGATATTTTGGCTCAAACACATTAAGGAAATAAAATTCCACAAAGGGACTTTTAACACGGCGCACCTGTGAATTGAAATGCAGCATTCCGGGTGACTACCTCATGAATCTGGTTGAGAGAATGCCAAGATTGTGCAAAGCTGTCATCAAGGGGCGGCAGGGTAACCCACTGTTCCCAGACCAGTTAACCCACTGTTCCCAGACCAGTTAACCCACTGTTCCTAGACCAGTTAACCCCACTGTTCCTAGACCAGTTAACCCCACTGTTCCTAGGCCAGTTAACCCCACTGTTCCTAGACCAGTTAACCCCACTGTTCCTAGGCCAGTTAACCCCACTGTTCCTAGGCCAGTTAACCCCACTGTTCCTAGACCAGTTAACCCCACTGTTCCTAGACCAGTTAACCCCACTGTTCCTAGACCAGTTAACCCCACTGTTCCTAGACCAGTTAACCCCACTAGACCAGTTCCTAGACCAGTTAACCCCACTGTTCCTAGACCAGTTAACCCCACTGTTCCTAGACCAGTTAACCCCACTGTTCCTAGACCAGTTTAACCCCACTGTTCCTAGACCAGTTAACCCCACTGTTCCTAGACCAGTTAACCCACTGTTCCTAGACCAGTTAACCCACTGTTCCTAGACCAGTTAACCCCACTGTTCCTAGACCAGTTAACCCCACTGTTCCTAGACCAGTTAACCCCACTGTTCCTAGACCAGTTAACCCCACTGTTCCTAGACCAGTTAACCCACTGTTCCTAGACCAGTTAACCCACTGTTCCTAGACCAGTTAACCCCACTGTTCCTAGACCAGTTAACCCCACTGTTCCTAGACCAGTTAACCCCACTGTTCCTAGACCAGTTAACCCCACTGTTCCTAGACCAGTTAACCCACTGTTCCTTGCCTGGTTAAATCAAATAAAAAAAGACAAAGGAGAATTTGAAGAATCTCAAATATAAAATATATTTTGATTACTACACTTTCTTGGTTACTACATGACTCCATACGTGTTATTTCATAGTGTTGATGTCTTCACTATTATTCTATAAGGTAGAAAATAGTCAACATAAAGACAAACCCTTGAATGAGTCGGTGTTAGTCAAAGGTTTTGCATCTCTACAATGTTTTAATGTCGATTCTTGTATCTCACAACATTAGTTATTAACATAATGATTTAGCAATCAGTTGTGTTGTGACAAGTTAGGGGTGGTATACAATAGAGAGCACTATTTGGTAAAAGACCAAGTCCATAATATGGCCAGAACAGCTTAAATAAGTGTAACAGTATAATTTTAAACCGTCCCCTCGCCCATACCCAGGCGCGAACCAGGGACCTTCTGCACACATCAACAACAGTCACCCACGAAGCATCGTTACCCATCACTCCACAAAAGCCGCAGCCCTTGCAGAGCAATGGGAACTACTACTTCAAGGTCTCAGAGCAAGTGACGTGAAACCGATTGAAAGCGTCTGCGCTAAATTTAGCGCACACCGCTAACTAAGCTAGCCGTTTCACATCCGTTACATAAGCAAAGAGAAATTACAGTCCATCATTACTTTAAGACATGAAGGTCAGTCAATACGGAACACTTCAAGAAATTTTCAAGCTTCTTCAAGTGCAGTCGCAAAAACCATCACGCTGTGATGAAAATGGCTCTCATGAAGACCGCCACAGGAAAGAAAAACCCAGTATTACCTCTGCTGCTACGGAGGAGTTCATTAGAGTTACCAGCCTCAGAAATTACAGCCCAAATAAATGTGGGGGGGTGCTGCATCAGATGACCTGGCCTCCACAATCACCCGACCTCAACCCAATTGAGATTGTTTGGGATGAGTTGAACCGCAGAGTGAAGGAAAAGCAGCCAACAAGTGCTCAGCATATGGGGAAACTCCTTCAAGACTGTTGGAAAAGCATTCCAGGTGAAGCTGGTTGAGAGAATGCCAAGAGTGGGCAAAGCTGTCACCAAGGCAAAGGGTGGCTACTACTACTGAAGAATCTCAAATAACATACAGATTTGTTTAACACTTTTTTTGGTTACTACATGATTCCATGTGTTATTTCATAGTTTTGATCTCTTCACAATTATTTTATGTATAAAATAGAATAAAATAAAGAAAAGCCCTTCTAAAACGTTTGAACTGTCGTGTATATCACCAGGAGATCTTTGACAACCAACTGCCGTATGTTCCAATACGATAGCGACCAATGACATTAAGTGGCCACTGCCACACCTGCCAATCAGTCAAACCCATTAAAAACAGCAGATAGCGTCATCGTATTTATAAGAAAACAGGGTATAAACCACTAATCAAACAGGTAGTACGTCAGACATCAACACCGGTTGTTTTTGATAGATGAAATACATCCACTAGGCCGCTATTCATTTCAGTGAAAGCAGAAACACTGCGTTTATAACAGACAAGAGTCCATTCATAAGTGAACGGTTTGTAACACATTAATCGCTATGAACGTCCCCTTGCGTAATCATCTTTATCATAAAAAAAACGTAAAATCACTCACCTTTTTAAAATATCCATTCTGACCCGCTCGGTCCTTGATTCCGTTGGTAAGTATTGTATCCGTCATTCTGAACTTTTAAGACGCAGCCAAAAAGCTTCTAAAGAAATGCGGAAAACGGGAATATCGTTGTGAGCCTGTTATTCAACAGGTGCGCTTTCCCCAGCTATTACAATCAGTCACTGGTTCGGTCTCTCGTCTATTCGTTATGTGACATCACTCTACCAGACAGTCGCTATTCTCCGCGCAGCTAAACTAGAAACCCCACCCCGAGAGTGTGACGGCGGCGGATCGCAGCGCAGACAAAACCGTAAAGTTATCAGTATCTTTAGTTGCAGTGTGTTGCTTTTGTAGGTAGGCGGGGCTCCAATCGCTCCTCTTGAGTATTTGCATAAGAGGCGTAGCCCTCTGCCCAGGAGCCTGCTTCATGGTTGTACGTGGAAGGATCCTTTGTCTTTAGAGAATGTTTTATGATACAGAAGTATGCAAGAAAACACATTCCATATGTTTGGCTTAGCCTACTTTTCTTTTATGACTTTTCTTCTTGTTTCTCTCACCTACATAGAGAACAGCAACTTATAGCTGCAAGCAGCAATGAACGGGGTCCACAGGATGACAAAGATCAGAGTGGATTTACAGTGGTTTGAATACCAAACCTAACATGCTTCCTCATGGTAATGTTTTTGATGACTCTAAAATGTTTTTAAGCTGATAGGCTATTGTGAAGTGGATTTTCAAAGGATTTAAAAGGTGCAATATGCAATAATCGCTCCTCCATTTCCTGGTTGCTAAAATTTGAATAGTTATTTCAGTTTATGTGACAAAACAAGCACTCAGAGTGTAGTCCTAATAAGAGCATGTCTATTCTGGGCTCTGGTTTTTAACAGTGGAACACTGAGGTAATGCTCAGTCTTGAAACTGTTTCTGTACTTGTTGTTGTTTAAGTTTGTCAGAGTTGAGGAACCCCGACTCACATAGGTATGTGAAGCCAAACTGGACCAGAACATCTACTGCTTTCTCAGTCAGGCAGGAGACCACTTCCTGTTGTAGATGAACAACCCAGAACCGGTTCTCAGTCAGGCAGGAGACCACTTCCTGTTGTAGATGAACAGCCCCCAGAGACCACTTCCTGTTGTAGATGAACAGCCCAGAACCGGTTCTCAGTCAGACAGGAGACCACTTCCTGTTGTAGATGAACAACCCAGAAACTGTGTGAGTGGGTTCTGTCAGGCAGGAGACCACTTCCTGTTGTAGATGAACAGCCCAGAACCGGTTCTCAGTCAGGCAGGAGACCACTTCCTGTTGTAGATGAACAGCCCAGAACCGGTTCTCAGTCAGGCAGGAGACCACTTCCTGTTGTAGATGAACAACCCAGAAACTGTATGAGTGGGTTCTGTCAGGCAGGAGACCACTTCCTGTTGTAGATGAACAACCCAGAAACTGAATGAGTGGGTTCTCAGTCAGGCAGGAGACCACTTCCTGTTGTAGATGAACAGCCCAGAACCGGTTCTCAGTCAGGCAGGAGACCACTTCCTGTTGTAGATGAACAACCCAGAACCGGTTCTCAGTCAGGCAGGAGACCACTTCCTGTTGTAGATGAACAGCCCAGAACCGGTTCTCAGTCAGACAGGAGACCACTTCCTGTTGTAGATGAACAGCCCAGAACCGGTTCTCAGTCAGGCAGGAGACCACTTCCTGTTGTAGATGAACAGCCCAGAACCGGTTCTCAGTCAGGCAGGAGACCACTTCCTGTTGTAGATGAACAGCCCAGAACCGGTTCTCAGTCAGACAGGAGACCACTTCCTGTTGTAGATGAACAACCCAGAACCGGTTCTCAGTCAGACAGGAGACCACTTCCTGTTGTAGATGAACAGCCCAGAACCGGTTCTCAGTCAGGCAGGAGACCACTTCCTGTTGTAGATGAACAACCCAGAACCGGTTCTCAGTCAGGCAGGAGACCACTTCCTGTTGTAGATGAACAGCCCAGAACCGGTTCTCAGTCAGACAGGAGACCACTTCCTGTTGTAGATGAACAGCCCAGAACCGGTTCTCAGTCAGGCAGGAGACCACTTCCTGTTGTAGATGAACAGCCCAGAACCGGTTCTCAGTCAGGCAGGAGACCACTTCCTGTTGTAGATGAACAGCCCAGAACCGGTTCTCAGTCAGGCAGGAGACCACTTCCTGTTGTAGATGAACAGCCCAGAACCGGTTCTCAGTCAGGCAGGAGACCACTTCCTGTTGTAGATGAACAGCCCAGAACCGGTTCTCAGTCAGGCAGGAGACCATTTCAAATGTGTTTCATGATTATTGAGCGCAGTCAGAGCTTGTGGCTAGAATGAGTCCATGTGATGACAGCAGTGAGTGGTGACGAGTGGGAATAACAAGTCAGTGACTGACGGCACATCATCTGCTGTTGAACCACAGCGCTGCGTCGTGTGGGAGGCTGAGTGAGCTTCAAGAAAACTGCTGAAAAAAACATCCGGTAAACCGGGAAGCACACTGGCATCTCCCTCTACCTCTCCTTCTCCCTTCTCCTTCTACCCTCTCCCTCTCTCCTCTCCTCTCTCCTTCTCCCCTCTCCTCTCTCCTTCTCCCCTATCCTTCTCCTCTCTCCCTTTCCATCTCCCCTCTCTTTCTCCCCTCTCCTCTCTCCTTCTCCCTCACCCTATCCCTTTCCCCTCTACCTCCTTCCCCCTTCTCCCTCTCCTTCTCCCTTCTCCTTCTACCCTCTCCCCTCTCCTCTCTCCTTCTCCCCTCTCCTTTTCTCTCCCTCTCCATCTCTCCTCTCTTTCTCCCCTCTCCTCTCTCCTTCTCCTTCTACCCTCTCCCCTCTACCTCCCCCTTCTCCCTCTCCTTCTCCCTTCTCCTTCTACCCTCTCCTTCTCCCCTCTCCTCTCTCCTTCTCCTCTCTCCCTCTCTCCTTCTCCCTCTCCCTCTCCTTCTCCCTCTCCTCACTCCTTCTCCCTCACCCTCTCCCCTCTCCCTCTCCCCTCTACCTCTACCTCTCCCTCTCCTTCTCCTTCTCCCCTCTCCCTCTCCTTCTCCCTCTCTCCTTCTCCCTCTCCTTCTCCCCTCTCCCTCTCCCCTCTCCCTCTCCCCTCTCCTCTCTCCTTCTCCCCTCTCCTTCTCTCTCCCTCTCCATCTCTCCTCTCTTTCTCCCCTCTCCTCTCTCCTTCTCCTTCTACCCTCTCCCCTCTACCTCCCCCTTCTCCCTCTCCTTCTCCCTTCTCCTTCTACCCTCTCCTTCTCCCCTCTCCTTCTCCTCTCTCCTTCTCCTCTCTCCCTCTCTCCTTCTCCCTCTCCTTCTCCCTCTCCTCACTCCTTCTCCCTCACCCTCTCCCCTCTCCCCTCTACCTCTACCTCTCCTTCTCCCTCTCCTTCTCCTTCTCCCCTCTCCCTCTCCTTCTCCCTCTCTCCTTCTCCCTCTCCTTCTCCCCTCTCCCTCTCCCCTCTCCCTCTCCCCTCTCCCTCTCCCTCTCCCCTCTCCCTCTCCCTCTCCCCTCTCCCTCTCCCCTCTCCCCTGTCCCTCTCCCCTCTACCTCTCCTTCTCCCTCTCTCCTTCTCCCTCTCCTTCTCCCTCTCCCCTCTCCCTCTCCTTCTCCCTCTCTCCTTCTCCCTCTCCTTCTCCCCTCTCCCTCTCCTTCTCCCCTCTCCCTCTCCCCTCTCCCCTGTCCCTCTCCCCTCTCCCCTCTCCCCTGTCCCTCTCCCCTCTACCTCTCACGCAGCTGCCAAACTGAGCCTGCTGTTTAAGCTGAAAGCGCACTGAACAAAGAGTGCAGATGCACTTGGCCAAATCAGATTCCACTGATTAATGAAGTCATTCTAAATGTCCACTGACACGTCGCGACCCACCAGTAGCCTACTGTCACCAAGGTCTACTAACAGCGTTGGTCAGCCATATTGTGGTTTGTGATATTACTCCTCTCTGTCACAACAAGTGGCAGTATACTGGGGGAACACACACCGATGGCACTATTGTCCTCACGTTGTGCGGTGTCCAGGTAATTGGTGTGTCTTTGGTTGCTTAGAAACTGAACGGGAAAACTTGACATGTTATTTCTAAACTCTTCAGACACAGTGGTTGTTCTTCAAGGTTGTTGTCGTGGTGATTATGTTGTTGATTGCTGGGAATGATTCCAGCTAGAGGAGGGCCGGCATTTTCAAAACCACCTGGTCCGTCTTTATTTATAGGGACCCTTGAATGAAAACCTTTTTAGAAGTAAAACAATTTGTCGTCTGAAAACATTAAAATATACTCTGGATTTTTATCCAAATTGGTTCGAAAAGAAAATACTTATTTTTATTTATTTTTTAACTTCAGATTGAATTGGAATAAAACAAATAAATAAATAATATAGATATATAATAATATATAATATATAGATCATAGTGGTTGTTAAGATAGACAGGGAGTACATAATAATAATATATAGCTCATAGTGGTTGTTAAGATAGACAGGGAGTACATAATAATAATATATAATATATAGCTCATAGTGGTTGTTAAGATAGACAGGGAGTACATAATAATAATATATAATATATAGCTCATAGTGGTTGTTAAGATAGACAGGAGTACATAATAATCAAATATATAATTTATAGCTCATAGTGGTTGTTAAGATAGCGAAGATGGTAGTACATAATAATAATAGCATATAGATGAGTGTGCTCATAGTGGTGGCATGTTAAATAGTGATAGTGTTACTAAGGATGCAGTGGTTGTACAGTATATACATATGTATATAGATAATAATATAGCTCATAGTGGTTGTTAAGATAGACAGGGAGTACATAATAATAATATATATGGCTGGAGTTGGTTGTTAAGATAGCTCATAATGTTAGTGGTGGCTATTTAACAGTCTGATGGTTGTTAAGATAGCTGTTTTTCAGGGAGTACATAATAATAATATATAGCTCATAGTGGTTGTTAAGATAGACAGGGAGTACATAATAATAATATATAATTTATGGCTCATAGTGGTTGTTGGAAGATAGGCCGGTGATGCGTATACATACTAATCTGGATAGCTCATAGTGGTTGTTAAGATAGACAGGAGTACATAATAATAATATATAATATATAGCTCATAGTGGTTGTTAAGTCAGTGTGAGTGGACCAATTCAGTTTGTCTGTGAGTATGATAGAGGAACTTAATAATAACCCTATCCACTACTGCTCATAGTGTTCCCTCTGCTGTTTTAAGTCCACAATCAGGCGTTGAGTGGAGTTATTTTCCTACATAATCAAGGCCGTCTCGTCGTTATATAATATATAGCTCTACCACTGTTGTTAAGATCGTCCATAAACTTGATGATTGAGTTGGAGCGTGCGTACGCAGTCATGGGTGAACAGGGAGTACAGGAGAGGGCTCAGAAACGCACCCTTGTGGGGCCCCGTGTTGAGGATCAGCGGGAGAGATGTTGTTGCCTACCCTCACCACCTATATAGCCCTCAGGAAGTCCAGTACCTAGTTGCACAGGGCGGGGTCGAGACCCAGGGTCTAAGAGGGTACTATGGTGTTGAATGCCGAGCAGGATGAACAGCATTCTCAATAGGTATTCCTCTTGTCCAGGTGGGTTAGGGCAGTGTGCAGTGTGGTTGTGCATCGTCTGTGGACCTATTTGGGCGGTAAGCATAATGGAGTGGGTCTAGGGTGTCAGGTAGGGTGGAGGTGATATGGTCCTTGACTAGTCTCTCAAAGCACTTCATGATGACGGAAGTGAGTGCTACGGGGCGGTAGTCGTTTAGCTCAGTTACCTTAGCTTTCTTGGGAACAGGAACAATGGTGGCCCTCTTGAAGCATGGGAACAGCAGACTGGTATAGGGATTGATTGAATATGTCCTAAACACACCGGCCAGCTGGTCTGCGCATGCTCGGAGGCGCGGCTGGGGATAAGTCTGGGCCTGCAGCCTTGCGAGGGTTACACGTTTAAATGTCTTACTCACCTCGGCTGCAGTGAAGGAGAGACTGCATGTTTCCGTTGCAGGCTCAGTGGCACTGTATTGTCCTCAAAGCGGGCAAAAAGTTATTTAGTCTGCCTGGGAGCAAGACATCCTGGTCCGTGACTGGGCTGGATTTCATCTTGTATGAACTAATGCCACATGCCTATATAGCCATTGAATTGAGATTCCACTTTGTCTCTGTACTGACGCTTAGCTTGTTTGATAGCCTTACGGAGGAATAGCTGCACTGTTTGTATTCAGTCATGTTGCCAGACACCTTGCCCTGATTAAAAGCAGTGGTTCGCGCTTTCAGTTTCACGCGAATGCTGCCATCAATCCACGGTTTCTGGTTAGGGAATGTTTTTATCGTTGCTATGGGAGCGACATCTTGACGCACGTTCTAATGAACTCGCACACCGAGTCAGCATAATCAATATTCCCATCTATACGAAGCATGTCCCAGTCCACGTGTTGGAAGCAGTCTTGGAGTGGGAGTCAGCTTGGTCTGACCAGCGTTGGACAGACCTCAGCGTGGGAGCCTCTTGTTTTAATTTCTGTCTGTAGGCAGGGATCAGCAAAATGGAGTCGTGGTCAGCTTTTCCGAAAGGGGCGGGGCAGGGCCTTATATGCGTCGCGGAAGTTAGAGTAACAATGATCCAGGTTTTACCACCCCTGGTTGCGCAATCGATATGCTGATAAAATTTAGGGAGTCTTGTTTTCAGATTGGCTTTGTTAAAATCCCCAGCTACAATGAATGCAGCCTCCGGATAAATGTTTTCCAGTTTGCAAAGAGTTAAATAAAGTTCGTTCAGAGCCATCGATGTGTCTGCTTGGGGGGGATATATACGGCTGTGATTATAATCGAAGAGAATTCTCTTGGAAGATAATGCGGTCTACATTTGATTGTGAGGAATTCTAAATCAGGTGAACAGAAGGATTTGAGTTCCTGTATGTTTCCTTCATCACACCATGTCCCGTTAGTCATGAGGCATACGCCCCCTCCACTCTTCTTACCAGATAGATGTTTGTTTCTGTCGGCGGTTGTGGAGAAACCCGTTGGCTGTACCGCCCTGGATAGCGTTTTCCCAGTAAGCCATGTCTCCGTAAAGCAGAGAACGTTGCAGTCTCTGATGTCCCTCTGGAATGCCACCCTTGCTCGGATTTCATCAACCTTGTTGTCGAAGACTGGACATTGGCAAGTAAGAATACTGGGAAGTGGTGCGCGATGTGCCCTTTTCCGGAGTCTGACCAGAACACCGCCGCGTTTCCCTCTTTTTAGCGTTTCCTTGGGTGGCTGCATAGATCCATTCCGTTGTCCTGTTTGTAAGGCAGAACACAGGAGTACATAATAATAATATATTATATTATAGCTCATAGTGGTTGTTAAGATGACCTGGAGTACATAATAATAATAAAAATATAGCTCATAGTGGTTGTTAAGATAGGCAGGGGCCATACATAATAATACTATATAATATATAGCTCATAGTGGTTGTTAAGATAGGCAGGAGTACATAATAATACTATATAATATATAGCTCATAGTGGTTGTTAAGATAGGCAGGGAGTACATAATAATAATATATAATATATAGCTCATAGTGGTTGTTAAGATAGACTGGGAGTACATAATAATAATATAATAGATAGCTCATAGTGGTTGTTAAGATAGGCAGGGAGTACATAATAATAATATATAGCTCATAGTGGTTGTTAAGATAGACAGGGAGTACATAATAATAATATATAATATATAGCTCATAGTGGTTGTTAAGATAGACAGGGAGTACATAATAATAATATATAATATATAGCTCATAGTGGTTGTTAAGATAGGCAGGGAGTACATAATAATAATAATAATATATAGCTCATAGTGGTTGTTAAGATAGACAGGGAGTACATAATAATAATATATAATATATAGCTCATAGTGGTTGTTAAGATAGACAGGAGTACATAATAATAATATATAAATATAGCTCATAGTGGTTGTTAAGATAGACAGGAGTACATAATAATAATATATAGCTCATAGTGGTTGTTAAGATAGACAGGGAGTACATAATAATAATATATAATATATAGCTCATAGTGGTTGTTAAGATAGACAGGGAGTACATAATAATAATATATAGCTCATAGTGGTTGTTAAGATAGACAGGGAGTACATAATAATAATATATAATATATAGCTCATAGTGGTTGTTAAGATAGGCAGGGAGTACATAATAATAATATAGATCGCTCATAGCGGTTGTTAAGATAGGCAGGGAGTACATAATAATAATATATAGCTCATAGTGGTTGTTAAGATAGACAGGGAGTACATAATAATAATATATAATATATAGCTCATAGTGGTTGTTAAGATAGACAGGGAGTACATAATAATAATATATAGCTCATAGTGGTTGTTAAGATAGACAGGGAGTACATAATAATAATATATAGCTCATAGTGGTTGTTAAGATAGGCAGGGAGTACATAATAATAATATATATAGCTCATAGTGGTTGTTAAGATAGACTGGGAGTACATAATAATAATATATAATATATAGCTCATAGTGGTTGTTAAGATAGACAGGGAGTACATAATAATAATATATAGCTCATAGTGGTTGTTAAGATAGACAGGGAGTACATAATATATAATATATAGCTCATAGTGGTTGTTAAGATAGTACATAATAATAATATATAGCAGTGGTTGTTAAGGAGTACATAATAATAATATATAGCTCATAGCGGTTGTTAAGATAGACAGGGAGTACATAATAATAATATATATAGCTCATAGTGGTTGTTAAGATAGGCAGGGAGTACATAATAATAATATATAGCTCATAGTGGTTGTTAAGATAGACAGGGAGTACATAATAATAATATATAATATATAGCTCATAGTGGTTGTTAAGATAGGCAGGGAGTACATAATAATAATATATAATATATAGCTCATAGTGGTTGTTAAGATAGGCAGGGAGTACATAATAATAATAATAATATATAGCTCATAGTGGTTGTTAAGATAGACAGGGAGTACATAATAATAATATATAATATATAGCTCATAGTGGTTGTTAAGATAGGCAGGGAGTACATAATAATAATATATAGCTCATAGTGGTTGTTAAGATAGACAGGGAGTACATAATAATAATATATAATATATAGCTCATAGTGGTTGTTAAGATAGGCAGGGAGTACATAATAATAATATATAATATATAGCTCATAGTGGTTGTTAAGATAGACAGGGAGTACATAATAATAATATATAATATATAGCTCATAGTGGTTGTTAAGATAGACAGGGAGTACATAATAATAATATATAATATATAGCTCATAGTGGTTGTTAAGATAGACAGGGAGTACATAATAATAATATATAATATATAGCTCATAGTGGTTGTTAAGATAGACAGGGAGTACATAATAATAATATATAATATATAGCTCATAGTGGTTGTTAAGATAGACTGGGAGTATAATAATAATAATAATAATATATAGCTCATAGTGGTTGTTAAGATAGACAGGAGTACATAATAATATATATATATAGCTCATAGTGGTTGTTAAGATAGACAGGGAGTACATAATAATAATATATAGCTCATAGTGGTTGTTAAGATAGACAGGGAGTACATAATAATAATATATAATATATAGCTCATAGTGGTTGTTAAGATAGACAGGGAGTACATAATAATAATAATATATATAGCTCATAGTGGTTGTTAAGATAGACAGGGAGTACATAATAATAATATATATAGGATAGTGGTTGTTAAGATCAGGGACTACATAATAATAATAATATATAATATATAGCTCATAGTGGTTGTTAAGATAGGCAGGAGTACATAATGTCATATATAGCTCATAGTGGTTGTTAAGATAGACAGGGAGTACATAATAATAATATATAATATATAGATAGTGGTTGTTAAGGGACTGAGGAGACATAATAATAATATATAATATAGCTACATAGTGGTTGTTAAGATAGGAGGGAGTACATAATAATAATATATAGCTCATAGTGGTTGTTAAGATAGACAGGGAGTACATAATAACAATATATAGCTCATAGTGGTTGTTAAGATAGGCAGGGAGTACATAATAATAATATATAATATATAGCTCAGTGGTTGTTAAGATAGACAGGGAGTACATAATAATAATATAATATATAGGATAGTGGTTGTTAAGATCAGGAGTACATAATAATAATATAGATAGCTCATAGTGGTTGTTAAGATAGACAGGGAGTACATAATAATAATATATAGCTCATAGTGGTTGTTAAGATAGACAGGGGTACATAATAATAATATATAATATATAGGGATAGTGGTTGTTAAGATAGGCAGGAGTACATAATAATAATATATAATATATAGCTCATAGTGGTTGTTAAGATAGACTGAGGGAGTACATAATAATAATATATAGCTCATAGTGGTTGTTAAGATAGGCAGGGAGTACATAATAATAATATATAGCTCATAGTGGTTGTTAAGATAGGGATAGGGTCTGTACATAATAATAATATATATAGCTCATAGTGGTTGTTAAGATAGGCAGGAGTACATAATATATAATATATAGCTCATAGTGGTTGTTAAGATAGACAGGGAGTACATAATCGGGGACTGAATAGGGATAGGGTAAAGGAAACACCCTGGCTCACTGGGTTTTCTAAATATGACAAATATGACAGATATGAAAGACATCTTCATGTGAACAAGATGGTGTAGACAGAGAGGGCTGCCTGTCTAGGGAAACTTTGCAGGGATAGGGATAGGGATCTGTCAGGGACTGAGGGATAGGGATAGGGTATGTCAGGGACTGAGGGATAGGGATAGGGTCTGTCAGGGACTGAGGGATAGGGTCTGCCAGGGACTGAGGGATAGGGATAGGGTCTGTCAGGGACTGAGGGATAGGGATAGGGTCTGTCAGGGACTGAGGGATAGGGTCTGCCAGGGACTGAGGGATAGGGATAGGGTCTGTCAGGGACTGAGGGATAGGGATAGGGTCTGTCAGGGACTGAGGGATAGGGTCTGTCAGGGACTGAGGGATAGGGATAGGGTCTGTCAGGGACTGAGGGATAGGGTCTGTCAGGGACTGAGGGATAGGGATAGGGTCTGTCAGGGACTGAGGGGATAGGGGGTCTGTCAGGGACTGAGGGATAGGGATAGGGTCTGTCAGGGACTGAGGGATAGGGATAGGGTCTGTCAGGGACTGAGTGGGGATAGGGGGATAGGTCTGTCAGGGACTGAGGGATAGGGATAGGGTCTGTCAGGGACTGAGGGATAGGGATAGGGTCTGTCAGGGACTGAGGGATAGGATAGGGCCAGGGTCTGTCAGGGACTGAGGGATAGGGTCTGTCAGGGACTGAGGGATAGGGATAGGGTCTGTCAGGGACTGAGGGATAGGGTCTGCCAGGGACTGAGGGATAGGGATAGGGTCTGTCAGGGACTGAGGCATAGGGATAGGGTCTGTCAGGGACTGAGGGATAGGGTCTGTCAGGGACTGAGGGATAGGGATAGGGTCTGTCAGGGACTGAGGGATAGGGATAGGGTCTGTCAGGGACTGAGGGATAGGGTCTGCCAGGGACTGAGGGATAGGGATAGGGTCTGTCAGGGACTGAGGGATAGGGTCTGTCAGGGACTGAGGGATAGGGATAGGGTCTGTCAGGGACTGAGGGATAGGGATAGGGTCTGTCAGGGACTGAGGGAGGGATAGGGTCTGTCAGGGACTGAGGGATAGGGATAGGGTCTGTCAGGGACTGAGGGATAGGGATAGGGTCTGCCAGGGACTGAGGGATAGGGATAGGGTATGTCAGGGACTGAGGGATAGGGATAGGGTCTGTCAGGGACTGAGGGATAGGGTCTGTCAGGGACTGAGGGATAGGGTCTGTCAGGGACTGAGGGATAGGGATAGGGTCTGTCAGGGACTGAGGGATAGGGATAGGGTCTGTCAGGGACTGAGGGATAGGGATAGGGTCTGTCAGTGACTGAGGGATAGGGATAGGGTCTGTCAGGGACTGAGGGATAGGGATAGGGTCTGTCTGAGGGATAGGGACTGAGGGATAGGGATAGGGTCTGTCAGGGACTGAGGGATAGGGTCTGTCAGGGACTGAGGGATAGGGATAGGGTCTGTCAGGGACTGAGGGATAGGGATAGGGTCTGTCAGGGACTGAGGGATAGGGTCTGCCAGGGACTGAGGGATAGGGATAGGGTCTGTCAGGGACTGAGGTTAGGGATAGGGTCTGTCAGGGACTGAGGGATAGGGTCTGCCAGGGACTGAGGGATAGGGATAGGGTCTGTCAGGGACTGAGGGATAGGGATAGGGTCTGTCAGGGACTGAGGGATAGGGTCTGCCAGGGACTGAGGGATATGGATAGGGTCTGTCAGGGACTGAGGGATAGGGTCTGTCAGGGACTGAGGGATAGGGATAGGGTCTGTCAGGGACTGAGGGATAGGGTCTGCCAGGGACTGAGGGGGGATAGGGTCTGTCAGGGACTGCAGGAGGGATAGGGATAGGGTCTGTCAGGGACTGAGGGATAGGGATAGGGTCTGTCAGGGACTGAGGGATAGGGTCTGTCAGGGACTGAGGGATAGGGATAGGGTCTGTCAGGGACTGAGGGATAGGGATAGGGTCTGTCAGGGACTGAGGGATAGGGATAGGGTCTGTCAGGGACTGAGGGATAGGGTCTGTCAGGGACTGAGGGATAGGGATAGGGTCTGTCAGGGACTGAGGGATAGGGATAGGGTCTGTCAGGGACTGAGGGATAGGGATAGGGTCTGTCAGGGACTGAGGGATAGGGATAGGGTCTGTCAGGGACTGAGGGATAGGGTCTGTCAGGGACTGAGGGATAGGGATAGGGTCTGTCAGGGACTGAGGGATAGGGATAGGGTCTGTCAGGGACTGAGGGATAGGGATAGGGTCTGTCAGGGACTGAGGGATAGGGATAGGGTCTGTCAGGGACTGAGGGATAGGGATAGGGTCTGTCAGGGACTGAGGGATAGGGATAGGGTCTGTCAGGGACTGAGGGGGATAGGGTCTGTCAGGGACTGAGGGATAGGGTCTGTCAGGGACTGAGGGATAGGGATAGGGTCTGTCAGGGACTGAGGGATAGGGTCTGTCAGGGACTGAGGGATAGGGGGTCTGTCAGGGACTGAGGGATAGGGATAGGGTCTGTCAGGGACTGAGGGATAGGGATAGGGTCTGTCAGGGACTGAGGGATAGGGATAGGGTCTGTCAGGGACTGAGGGATAGGGATAGGGTCTGTCAGGGACTGAGGGATAGGGATAGGGTCTGTCAGGGACTGAGGGATAGGGATAGGGTCTGTCAGGGACTGAGGGTAGGGATAGGGTCTGTCAGGGACTGAGGGATAGGGATAGGGTCTGTCAGGGACTGAGGGATAGGGATAGGGTCTGTCAGGGACTGAGGGATAGGGATAGGGTCTGTCAGGGACTGAGGGATAGGGATAGGGTCTGTCAGGGACTGAGGGATAGGGATAGGGTCTGTCAGGGACTGAGGATAGGGATAGGGTCTGTCAGGGACTGAGGGATAGGGATATGGTCTGTCAGGGACTGAGGGAGGGATAGGGTCTGTCAGGGAGGGATAGGGATATGGTCTGGGATAGGGTCTGTCAGGGACTGAGGGATAGGGTCTGTCAGGGACTGAGGGATAGGGATAGGGTCTGTCAGGACTGATAGGACTGAGGGATAGGGTCTGTCAGAGACTGAGGGATAGGGATAGGGTCTGTCAGGGACTGAGGGATGGGTCTGTCAGGGACTGAGGGATAGGGATAGGGTCTGTCAGGGACTGAGGGATAGGGATAGGGTCTGTCAGGGACTGAGGGATAGGGATAGGGTCAGAGACAGAGGGTCAGTCTGTGACTGAGGGTAGGGATAGGGTCTGTCAGGGACTGAGGGATAGGGATAGGGTCTGTCAGGGACTGAGGGATAGGGATAGGGTCTGTCAGGGACTGGGGGATAGGGATAGGGTCTGTCAGAGAGGGCTGCCTCGCTTCTAGCCCTTAGGAAACTTTGCAGTGTTTTTTATTTTTTATTAATATATTACAAGAATTTCCCTACACTCGCATTAACATCTGCTTACCATGTGTATGTGACCAATAACATCTGCTTACCATGTGTATGTAACCAATAACATTTGATTTTATTTGACTTGAATAACTCTAAAACTATATTTTGGTATTTATTTTCATTAGTCCGCTGTCGATGCAGTCCCAAAATGTTTAATTTGTCAACAGTCAAGTTTTCAATATATTGACGAGCAAGGAGCAACATGTCACATTATCATGACAATGTGGGCGGTGACTATTGGACGAGCAAGAAGCAACATGTCACATTATCATGAGATGGACAGCGGTGACTATTGGACGAGCAAGAAGCAACATGTCACATTATCATGACAATGTGGGCGGTGACTATTGGACAGAGCAAGAAGCAACATGTCACATTATCATGACGATGTGGGCGGTGACTATTGGACGAGCAAGAAGCAACATGTCACATTATCATGACAATGTGCCTGTCCTGTCTGTCCTGTCTGTCCTGTCCTGTCTGTCCCTCCTGTCCTGTCCTGTCTGTCCTGTCTAGAGGACTGTCCTGTGGTCCTGTCTGTCCTGTCCTGGTTGTCCTCTAGAGGACAGATGAGAGAGGGAGTCTGTCCTGTCCTGTCCTGTCCTGTCACATACGGGCTTGTCCAGGCAAGCTCTAGAGGACAGATAGAGACAGAGGGAGTCTGTGGAACAGTCCTGTCATGGTTCTCCACTCCCTCTAGAGGACAGAGGGAGTCTGTGTCATGGTTCTCCCCTCCCTCTAGTGGACAGAGGGAGTCTGTGGAACAGTCCTGTCATGGTTCTCCCCTTCCTCTAGAGGACAGAGGGAGTCTGTGTCATGGTTCTCCCCTCCCTCTAGAGGACAGAGGGAGTCTGTGGAACAGTCCTGTCATGGTTCTCCCCTCCCTCTAGAGGACAGAGGGAGTCTGTGGAACAGTCCTGTCATGGTTCTCCACTGCCTCTAGAGGACAGATGAAGAGAGAGGAGGAGTCCATGGAACCGTCCTGTCAATGTAAGAAATATATTCTGTTCTATTTGTGAAGTTCAGCTAAATTAGTTTCATAAGCATTGAATTGAATGTTATTGAGTTCATGTTTGAATATGAAAACAGAACAGAAAAATATTCCATTATTTCCAATGCCAGGTTTCCTTCATGTGTACCTGACTGACATCGTGTGGTTGGTTGGCGGTACTGCACCCCAGCTGTTATTATTGTAGCGCACCATTCAGGCTGACGGAGTTAAATCGTGGGGGAGGAAATGCTTCTTCACACTTTTCCCAGGCACTTTCTTTTAACATAATTAGATCCAAAAGGTGACAGATTATATATGAACTAATGTACAATGTATATGACGTGTCATTTGTCATAATGTGAAGTGTACTTTTGTTGTTTTTAACAGTTTCCATGCTGACTTCCTAGCTCCCATCCTGTTAACCATGTTTCACTGTTAGCTGGCGTGTTGTCCAAACCTACAAGGTTCAACATTTATGTTGAGTTTTTTAAAATCCTTTTATGTTACAGGAGTTTGAGGGAATTCGTAAATTAACTAACACTGCGGTGTGTGTTATTCACTGTCTCAGGGATGTGATGGTGTACGTTATTCTCTGTCTCAGGGATGTGATGGTGTACGTTATTCTCTGTCTCAGGGACGTGATGGTGTACGTTATTCTCTGTCTCAGGGACGTGATGGTGTACGTTATTCTCTGTCTCAGGGACGTGATGGTGTACGTTATTCTCTGTCTCAGGGACGTGATGGTGTACGTTATTCTCTGTCTCAGGGACGTGATGGTGTACATTATTCTCTGTCTCAGGGACGTGATGGTGTACGTTATTCTCTGTCTCAGGGACGTGATGGTGTACATTATTCTCTGTCTCAGGGACGTGATGGTGTACGTTATTCTCTGTCTCAGGGACGTGATGGTGTACATTATTCTCTGTCTCAGGGACGTGATGGTGTACGTTATTCTCTGTCTCAGGGACGTGATGGTGTACGTTATTCTCTGTCTCAGGGACGTGATGGTGTACGTTATTCTCTGTCTCAGGGACGTGATGGTGTACGTTATTCTCTGTCTCAGGGACGTGATGGTGTACGTTATTCTCTGTCTCAGGGACGTGATGGTGTACGTTATTCTCTGTCTCAGGGACGTGATGGTGTACGTTATTCTCTGTCTCAGGGACGTGATGGTGTACGTTATTCTCTGTCTCAGGGACGTGATGGTGTACGTTATTCTCTGTCTCAGGGACGTGATGGTGTACGTTATTCTCTGTCTCAGGGACGTGATGGTGTACGTTATTCTCTGTCTCAGGGACGTGATGGTGTACGTTATTCTCTGTCTCAGGGATGTGATGGTGTACGTTATTCTCTGTCTCAGGGACGTGATGGTGTACGTTATTCTCTGTCTCAGGGATGTGATGGTGTACGTTATTCTCTGTCTCAGGGACGTGATGGTGTACGTTATTCTCTGTCTCAGGGATGTGATGGTGTACGTTATTCTCTGTCTCAGGGACGTGATGGTGTACGTTATTCTCTGTCTCAGGGATGTGATGGTGTACGTTATTCTCTGTCTCAGGGACGTGATGGTGTACGTTATTCTCTGTCTCAGGGATGTGATGGTGTACGTTATTCTCTGTCTCAGGGACGTGATGGTGTACGTTATTCTCTGTCTCAGGGATGTGATGGTGTACGTTATTCTCTGTCTCAGGGACGTGATGGTGTACGTTATTCTCTGTCTCAGGGATGTGATGGTGTACGTTATTCTCTGTCTCAGGGACGTGATGGTGTACGTTATTCTCTGTCTCAGGGACGTGATGGTGTACGTTATTCTCTGTCTCAGGGACGTGATGGTGTACGTTATTCTCTGTCTCAGGGATGTGATGGTGTACGTTATTCTCTGTCTCAGGGACGTGATGGTGTACGTTATTCTCTGTCTCAGGGACGTGATGGTGTACGTTATTCTCTGTCTCAGGGACGTGATGGTGTACGTTATTCTCTGTCTCAGGGACGTGATGGTGTACGTTATTCTCTGTCTCAGGGACGTGATGGTGTACGTTATTCTCTGTCTCAGGGACGTGATGGTGTACGTTATTCTCTGTCTCAGGGACGTGATGGTGTACGTTATTCTCTGTCTCAGGGACGTGATGGTGTACGTTATTCTCTGTCTCAGGGACGTGATGGTATACGTTATTCTCTGTCTCAGGGACGTGATGGTGTACGTTATTCTCTGTCTCAGGGACGTGATGGTGTACGTTATTCTCTGTCTCAGGGACGTGATGGTGTACGTTATTCTCTGTCTCAGGGACGTGATGGTGTACGTTATTCACTGTCTCAGGGACGTGATGGTGTACGTTATTCTCTGTCTCAGGGACGTGATGGTGTACGTTATTCTCTGTCTCAGGGACGTGATGGTGTACGTTATTCTCTGTCTCAGGGACGTGATGGTGTACGTTATTCTCTGTCTCAGGGACGTGATGGTGTACGTTATTCTCTGTCTCAGGGACGTGATGGTGTACGTTATTCTCTGTCTCAGGGACGTGATGGTGTACGTTATTCTCTGTCTCAGGGACGTGATGGTGTACGTTATTCTCTGTCTCAGGGACGTGATGGTGTACGTTATTCTCTGTCTCAGGGACGTGATGGTGTACGTTATTCTCTGTCTCAGGGACGTGATGGTGTACGTTATTCTCTGTCTCAGGGACGTGATGGTGTACGTTATTCTCTGTCTCAGGGACGGATGGTGTACGTTATTCTCTGTCTCAGGGACGTGATGGTGTCTACGTTATTCTCTGTCTCAGGGACGTGATGGTGTACGTTATTCTCTGTCTCAGGGACGTGATGGTGTACGTTATTCTCTGTCTCAGGGACGTGATGGTGTACGTTATTCTCTGTCTCAGGGACGTGATGGTGTACGTTATTCTCTGTCTCAGGGACGTGATGGTGTACGTTATTCTCTGTCTCAGGGACGTGATGGTGTACGTTATTCTCTGTCTCAGGGACGTGATGGTGTACGTTATTCTCTGTCTCAGGGACGTGATGGTGTACGTTATTCTCTGTCTCAGGGACGTTATTTTATATGGAGCTCATATGCAATTAAGAATAAAAAAATACTATCAAAAAAGAAGAAGAATATAACAGACTGTTTCATGGTGATGAATCTACTAACACTGCTGTTGTCTGTCCCAGGGATGTGATGGTGGGCCCTCTCTCTCTCTCTCTCTCTCTCTCTCTCTCTCTCTCTCTCTCTCTCTCTCTCTCTCTCTCTCTCTGTCTCTCTCTGTCTCTCTCTCTCTCTCTCTCTCTCTCTCTCTGTCTCTCTCTCTCTCTCTCTCTCTCTCTCTCTCTCTCTCTCTCTCTCTCTCTCTGTCTCTCTGTCTCTCCATCTCTCTGTCTCTGTCTCTCTCTCTCTCTCTCTCTCTCTCTCTCTCTCTCTCTGTCTCTCTCTGTCTCTCTCTCTCTCTGTCTCTCTCTCTCTCTCTCTCTCTCTCTCTCTCTCTCTCTCTCTCTCTCTCTCTCTCCTAACACTGCTGTTGTCTGTCCCAGAACAAATAAAGGTTCCGTGAGCACTGTTGTGTCGTGCCTGCTGATTGGTTGCATCGGGAAAGGAGTTAGAACGTGCCTTCTGATTGGTTGCCTCGGGAAAGGAGGAACCAGAAGGTTACATAGGTCTATATTTTACATATATTATGCTTCCACCTACTATATAGAAGTCTACAATATAAAAAAAAAATGCAACCTTTATTTAACCAGGCATGTCAATTATTAAGAACGAATTCTTATTTTCAATGACGGCCTAGGAACAGTGGGTTAACTGCCTGTTCAGGGGCAAAACGACAGATTTGTACCTTGTCAGCTCGGGGATTCGAACTTGCAACCTTTCGGTTACTAGTCCAGTGCTCTAACCACTGCAGGGTGCAACAACCTGGACATACAACCACTCCTCAACCACCACAAGGGGGCGATAAACATCTGTGTTTCAGTAAAGGTGCAGATTTCCAGGAAAAGGTGGAAAAAGGTGTTTTGACAGGCGATGAAATCACAGGGCATCTTGTCAAACTGGTACATCTGAAACACTAAAATACTCTATTCCTGTGAGAATCACTGAACCATCTAAACCGCTGTGAGAATCACTGAACCATCTAAACCACGGTGAGAATCACTGAACCATCTAAACCACTGTGAGAATCACTGAACCATCTAAACCACTGTGAGAATCACTGAACCATCTAAACCACTGTGAGAATCACTGAACCATCTAAACCACTGAGAACCTGAACCATCTAAACCACTGTGAGAATCACTGAACCATCTAAACCACTGTGAGAATCACTGAACCATCTCTGTGAGAATCACTGAACCATCTAAACCACTGTGAGAATCACTGAACCATCTAAATCTGTGAGAATCAAACCATCTAAACCTGTGAGAATCACTGAACCATCTAAAACTGTGAGAATCACTGAACCATCTAAACCACTGTGAGAATCACTGAACCATCTAAACCACTGTGAGAATCACTGAACCATCTAAACCACTGTGAGAATCACTGAACCATCTAAACTGTGAGAATCACTGAACCATCTGAGAATCACTGAACCATCTAAAACTGAGAGAATATCATCTGACTGAGAATCACTGAACCATCTAAACCACTGTGAGAATCACTGAACCATCTAAACCACTGTGAGAATCACTGAACCATCTAAACCACTGTGAGAATCACTGAACCATCTAAACCACTGTGAGAATCACTGAACCATCTAAACCACTGTGAGAATCACTGAACCATCTGAGAGAATCACTGAACCATCTAAAAGAATCAAAACCATCTAAACCGCTGTGAGAATCACTGAACCATCTAAACCACTGTGAGAATCACTGAACCATCTAAACTGTGAATATCTTCCCATAACCACATATATAGTATTTTCAGGTGTTTTGAAGCCGCAGTTCAAAACCAAAAGTAAAATATGGAAAAAAACGAGACTTAAGAACGTGAAGTATAGAAATAGGGCACATAGAATAGATCTACAGGTTCTCAGACTGGCTTTCACTGAGAAGGACAGATCTATAGAACAGATCTACAGGTTCTCAGACTGGCCTTCAATGAGAAGGACAGATCTATAGAACAGATCTACAGGTTCTCAGACTGGCCTTCAATGAGAAGGACAGATCTATATAAACAGATCTACAGGTTCCCAGACTGGCTTTCAATGAGAAGGACAGATCTATATAAACAGATCTACAGGTTCTCAGACTGGCTTTCAATGAGAAGGACAGATCTATATAAACAGATCTACAGGTTCTCAGACTGGCTTTCAATGAGGACAGATCTATATAAACAGATCTACAGGTTCTCAGACTGGCTTTCAATGAGAAGGACAGATCTATATAAACAGATCTACAGGTTCCCAGACTGGCTTTCAATGAGAAGGACAGATCTATAACTCACATTTCTATGTGGGTTTGGTTGGGTCTCCCATAAAGTGACATACTACGGCCTCAGGAGAAGTGTCCTCTGTTGAAACTCAGTGTTCTATAGACAACAAGAGGTTTCCATATATAATGGCTCAGTTCTATCGTTTTCATCAGGAAGCACAGAGCGGATTGTAACAGTGTCTGTCTGCATCCCAAACGGGCCCTCTCTCTCATCCCTTATATAATGGACCAGGGCCCTCTCTCTCATCCCTTATATAATGGACCAGGGCCCTCTCTCTCATCCCTTATATAATGGACCAGGGCCCTCTCTCTCATCCCATATATAATGGACCAGGGCCCTCTCTCTCATCCCATATATAATGGACCAGGGCCTCTCTCTCATCCCATATATAATGGACCAGGGCCCTCTCTCTCATCCCATATATAATGGACCAGGGCCCTCTCTCTCATCCCATATATAATGGACCAGGGCCCTCCCTCTCTCTCATCCCATATATAATGGACCAGGGCCTCTCTCTCATCCCATATATAATGGACCAGGGCCCCCTCTCATCCCCTCTCTCTCATCCCATATATAATGGACCAGGGCTCTCTCTCTCTCATCCCATATATAATGGACCAGGGCCCTCTCTCATCCCATATATAATGGACCAGGGCCCTCTCTCTCATCCCATATATAATGGACCAGGGCCCTCCTCTCTCTCTCATCCCATATATAATGGACCAGGGCCCTCTCTCTCATCCCATATATAATGGACCAGGGCCCTCTCTCTCATCCCATATATAATGGACCAGGGCCCTCTCTCTCTCTCTCTCATCCCATATATAATGGACCAGGGCCCTCTCTCTCTCATCCCATATATAATGGACCAGGGCCCTCTCTCTCATCCCATATATAATGGACCAGGGCCCTCTCTCTCATCCCATATATAATGGACCAGGGCCCTCTCTCTCTCTCATCCCATATATAATGGACCAGGGCCCTCTCTCTCTCATCCCATATATAATGGACCAGGGCCCTCTCTCTCATCCCATATATAATGGACCAGGGCCCTCTCTCTCATCCCTTATATAATGGACCAGGGCCCTCTCTCTCATCCCATATATAATGGACCAGGGCCCCCTCTCTCTCATCCCATATATAATGGACCAGGGCCCTCTCTCTCTCTCATCCCATATATAATGGACCAGGGCCCTCTCTCTCTCATCCCATATATAATGGACCAGGGCCCCCTCTCTCTCATCCCATATATAATGGACCAGGGCCTCTCTCTCTCATCCCATATATAATGGACCAGGGCCCTCTCTCTCATCCCATATATAATGGACCAGGGCCCTCTCTCTCATCCCATATATAATGGACCAGGGCCCTCTCTCTCTCATCCCATATATAATGGACCAGGGCCCCTCTCTCTCATCCCATATATAATGGACCAGGGCCCTCTCTCTCATCCCATATATAATGGACCAGGGCCCTCTCTCTCATCCCATATATAATGGACCAGGGCCTCTCTCTCTCATCCCATATATAATGGACCAGGGCCCCTCTCTCTCATCCCATATATAATGGACCAGGGCCCTCTCTCTCTCTCATCCCATATATAATGGACCAGGGCCCCTCTCTCTCTCATCCCATATATAATGGACCAGGGCCCTCCCTCTCTCTCATCCCATATATAATCTCTCTCATCCCATATATAATGGACCAGGGCTCTCTCTCTCTCATCCCATATATAATGGACCAGGGCCTCTCTCATCCCATATATAATGGACCAGGGCCCTCTCATCCCATATATAATGGACCAGGGCCCCTCTCTCTCTCATCCCATATATAATGGACCAGGGCCCTCTCTCTCTCATCCCATATATAATGGACCAGGGCCCTCTCTCTCTCTCATCCCATATATAATGGACCAGGGCCCTCTCTCTCTCATCCCATATATAATGGACCAGGGCCCTCTCTCTCTCTCATCCCATATATAATGGACCAGGGCCCTCTCTCTCATCCCATATATAATGGACCAGGGCCCTCTCTCTCATCCCATATATAATGGACCAGGGCTCATCCCATATATAATCTCTCTCATCCCATATATAATGGACCAGGGCCTCTCTCTCTCATCCCATATATAATGGACCAGGGTCCCTCTCTCATCCCCTCTCTCTCATCCCATATATAATGGACCAGGGCCCTCTCTCTCTCATCCCATATATAATGGACCAGGGCCCTCTCTCATCCCATATATAATGGACCAGGGCCCTCTCTCTCATCCCATATATAATGGACCAGGGCCCTCTCTCTCATCCCATATATAATGGACCAGGGCCCTCTCTCTCATCCCATATATAATGGACCAGGGCCCTCTCTCTCATCCCATATATAATGGACCAGGGCCCCCTCTCTCTCATCCCATATATAATGGACCAGGGCCTCTCTCTCATCCCCTCTCTCTCATCCCATATATAATGGACCAGGGCCCTCTCTCTCATCCCATATATAATGGACCAGGCCCCTCTCTCTCTCATCCCATATATAATGGACCAGGGCCCCTCTCTCTCATCCCATATATAATGGACCAGGGCTCTCTCTCATCCCATATATAATCATCCCATCCCATATATAATGGACCAGGGCCCTCTCTCTCTCTCATCCCATATATAATGGACCAGGGCCCTCTCTCTCTCTCATCCCATATATAATGGACCAGGGCCCTCTCTCTCATATATAATGGACCAGGGCCCTCTCTCTCTCATCCCATATATAATGGACCAGGGTCCTCTCTCTCTCATCCCATATATAATGGACCAGGGCCCTCTCTCATCCCTATAATCTCTCTCTCATCCCATATATAATGGACCAGGGCCCTCTCTCTCTCATCCCATATATAATGGACCTCTCTCTCTCATCCCATATATAATGGACCAGGGCCCTCTCTCTCATCCCATATATAATGGACCAGGGCCCTCTCTCTCATCCCATATATAATGGACCAGGGCCCTCTCTCTCTCATCCCATATATAATGGACCAGGGCCCTCTCTCTCATCCCATATATAATGGACCAGGGCCTCTCTCTCTCATCCCATATATAATGGACCAGGGCCTCTCTCTCATCCCATATATAATGGACCAGGGCCCTCTCTCTCATCCCATATATAATGGACCAGGGCCTCTCTCTCATCCCATATAATGGACCAGGTCCCTCTCTCTCATCCCATATATAATGGACTCTCTCTCATCCCATATATAATGGACCAGGGCCCTCTCTCTCATCCCATATATAATGGACCAGGGCCCTCTCTCTCATCCCTTATATAATGGACCAGGGCCTCTCTCTCTCTCATCCCATATATAATGGACCAGGGCCCCTCTCTCTCATCCCATATATAATGGACCAGGGCCCTCTCTCTCATCCTCATATATAATGGACCAGGGCCCTCTCTCTCATCCCATATATAATGGACCAGGGCCCTCTCTCTCTCATCCCATATATAATGGACCAGGGCCCCCCTCTCTCTCTCATCCCATATATAATGGACCAGGGCCCTCTCTCTCATCCCATATATAATGGACCAGGGCCCTCTCTCTCTCATCCCATATATAATGGACCAGGGCCTCTCTCTCATCCCATATATAATGGACCAGGGCCTCTCTCATCCCATATATAATGGACCAGGGCCCTCTCTCTCATCCCATATATAATGGACCAGGGCCTCTCTCTCTCTCATCCCATATATAATGGACCAGGGCCTCTCATCCCATATATAATGGACCAGGGCCCTCTCTCTCATCCCATATATAATGGACCAGGGCCTCTCTCTCTCTCATCCCATATATAATGGACCAGGGCCCTCTCTCTCATCCCATATATAATGGACCAGGGCCCTCTCTCTCTCTCATCCCATATATAATGGACCAGGGCTCTCTCATCCCATATATAATGGACCAGGGCCCTCTCTCATCCCATATATAATGGACCAGGGCCCTCCTCTCATCCCATATAATGGACCAGGGCCCTCTCTCATCCCATATATAATGGACCAGGGCCCTCTCTCTCATCCCATATATAATGGACCAGGGCCCTCTCTCTCTCATCCCATATATAATGGACCAGGGCCCTCTCTCTCTCATCCCATATATAATGGACCAGGGCTCTCTCTCATCCCATATATAATGGACCAGGGCCCTCTCTCTCATCCCATATATAATGGACCAGGGATCCCATATATAATGGGGCCCTCTCTCTCTCTCATCCCATATATAATGGACCAGGGCCCTCTCTCTCATCCCATATATAATGGACCAGGGCCTCTCTCTCTCATCCCATATATAATGGACCAGGGCCCTCTCTCTCATCCCATATATAATGGACCAGGGCCCTCTCTCTCTCCCATATATAATGGACCAGGGCTCCTCTCTCTCATCCCATATATAATGGACCAGGGCCTCTCTCTCATCCCATATATAATGGACCAGGGCCTCTCTCTCTCATCCCATATATAATGGACCAGGGCCCTCTCTCTCTCTCATCCCATATATAATGGACCAGGGCCCTCTCTCTCATCCCATATATAATGGACCAGGGCCCTCTCTCTCATCCCATATATAATGGACCAGGGCCCTCTCTCTCTCTCATCCCATATATAATGGACCAGGGCCCTCCTCTCTCTCTCATCCCATATATAATGGACCAGGGTCCTCTCTCTCTCATCCATATATAATGGACCAGGGCCCTCTCTCTCTCTCATCCCATATATAATGGACCAGGGCCCTCTCTCTCATCCCTATAATGGACCAGGGCCCTCTCTCTCCTCCCATATATAATGGACCAGGGCCCCTCTCTCTCATCCCATATATAATGGACCAGGGCCCTCTCTCTCTCATCCCATATATAATGGACCAGGGCCCTCTCTCTCTCATCCCATATATAATGGACCAGGGCCCTCTCTCTCATCCCATATATAATGGACCAGGGCCCTCTCTCTCTCTCATCCCATATATAATGGACCAGGGCCCTCTCTCTCTCTCATCCCATATATAATGGACCAGGGCCCTCTCTCTCATCCCATATATAATGGACCAGGGCCCTCTCTCATCCCATATATAATGGACCAGGGCCCTCTCTCTCTCTCATCCCATATATAATGGACCAGGGCCCTCTCTCTCTCTCATCCCATATATAATGGACCAGGGCCCTCTCTCTCATCCCATATATAATGGACCAGGGCCCTCTCTCTCATCCCATATATAATGGACCAGGGCCCTCTCTCTCATCCCATATATAATGGACCAGGGCCCTCATCCCATATATAATGGACCAGGGCCCTCTCTCTCATCCCATATATAATGGACCAGGGCCCTCTCTCTCATCCCATATATAATGGACCAGGGCCCTCTCTCTCATCCCATATATAATGGACCAGGGCCCTCTCTCTCATCCCATATATAATGGACCAGGGTCCTCTCTCTCTCTCATCCCATATATAATGGACCAGGGCCCTCTCTCTCATCCCATATATAATGGACCAGGGCCCTCTCTCTCTCTCTCATCCCATATATAATGGACCAGGGCCCTCTCTCTCATCCCATATATAATGGACCAGGGCCCTCTCTCTCATCCCATATATAATGGACCAGGGCCCTCTCTCTCATCCCATATATAATGGACCAGGGCCCTCTCTCTCTCTCATCCCATATATAATGGACCAGGGCCCTCTCTCTCTCATCCCATATATAATGGACCAGGGCCCTCTCTCTCTCTCATCCCATATATAATGGACCAGGGCCCTCTCTCTCATCCCATATATAATGGACCAGGGCCCTCCCTCTCTCTCTCATCCCATATATAATGGACCAGGGCCCTCTCTCATCCCATATAATGGACCAGGGCCCTCTCTCTCTCTCACCATATATAATGGGCCCTCTCTCTCTCATCCCATATATAATGGACCAGGGCCTCTCATCCCTCTCTCTCATCCCATATATAATGGACCAGGGCCCTCTCTCTCTCTCATCCCATATATAATGGACCAGGGCCTCTCTCTCTCATCCCATATATAATGGACCAGGGCCCCTCTCTCTCTCATCCCATATATAATGGACCAGGGCCCTCCCTCTCTCTCTCATCCCATATATAATGGACCAGGGCCCTCTCTCTCATCCCATATATAATGGACCAGGGCCCTCTCTCTCATCCCATATATAATGGACCAGGGCCCTCTCTCTCTCTCATCCCATATATAATGGACCAGGGCCCCTCTCTCTCATCCCATATATAATGGACCAGGGCCCTCTCTCTCATCCCATATATAATGGACCAGGGCCCTCTCTCTCTCTCATCCCATATATAATGGACCAGGGCCTCTCTCTCATCCCATATATAATGGACCAGGGCCCCTCTCTCTCATCCCATATATAATGGACCAGGGCCCTCTCTCCTCATCCCATATATAATGGACCAGGGCCCTCTCTCTCATCCCATATATAATGGACCAGGGCCTCTCTCTCTCTCATCCCATATATAATGGACCAGGGCCCTCTCTCTCTCTCATCCCATATATAATGGACCAGGGCCCTCTCTCTCATCCCATATATAATGGACCAGGGCCTCTCTCTCTCATCCCATATATAATGGACCAGGGCCCTCTCTCTCTCTCATCATATATAATGGACCAGGGCCCTCTCTCTCTCTCATCCCATATATAATGGACCAGGGCCCTCTCTCTCATCCCATATATAATGGACCAGGGCCCTCTCTCTCTCATCCCATATATAATGGACCAGGGCCCTCTCTCTCTCTCATCCCATATATAATGGACCAGGGCCCTCTCTCTCTCATCCCATATATAATGGACCAGGGCCCTCTCTCTCATCCCATATATAATGGACCAGGGCCCCTCTCTCTCTCATCCCATATATAATGGACCAGGGCCCTCTCTCTCATCCCATATATAATGGACCAGGGCCCTCTCTCTCTCTCATCCCATATATAATGGACCAGGGCCCTCTCTCTCATCCCATATATAATGGACCAGGGCCCTCTCTCTCATCCCATATATAATGGACCAGGGACCAGGGCCCTCTCTCTCTCTCATCCCATATATAATGGACCAGGGCCCCCTCTCATCCCATATATAATGGACCAGGGCCCTCTCTCTCTCTCATCCCATATATAATGGACCAGGGCCCTCTCTCTCTCATCCCATATATAATGGACCAGGGCCCTCTCTCTCATCCCATATATAATGGACCAGGGCCCTCTCTCATCCCATATATAATGGACCAGGGCCCTCTCTCTCATCCCATATATAATGGACCAGGGCCCTCTCACTCTCATCCCATATATAATGGACCAGGGCCCTCTCTCTCTCTCTCATCCCATATATAATGGACCAGGGCCCTCTCTCTCTCTCTCATCCCATATATAATGGACCAGGGCTTCTCTCTCTCATCCCATATATAATGGACCAGGGCCCTCTCTCTCATCCCATATATAATGGACCAGGGCCCCTCTCTCATCCCATATATAATCTCTCTCATCCCATATATAATGGACCAGGGGCCCCTCTCTCTCTCATCCCATATATAATGGACCAGGGCCTCTCTCTCTCATCCCATATATAATGGACCAGGGCCCTCTCTCTCTCATCCCATATATAATGGACCAGGGCCCTCTCTCTCTCTCATCCCATATATAATGGACCAGGGATCCCATATATAATGGACCAGGGCCCTCTCTCTCATCCCATATATAATGGACCAGGGCCCTCTCTCTCATCCCATATATAATGGACCAGGGCCCTCTCTCTCATCCCATATATAATGGACCAGGGCCCTCTCTCTCTCATCCCATATATAATGGACCAGGGCCCTCTCTCTCATCCCATATATATAGGGCCCTCTCTCTCTCTCATCCCATATATAATGGACCAGGGCCCTCTCTCTCATCCCATATATAATGGACCAGGGCCCTCTCTCATCCCATATATAATGGACCAGGGCCTCTCTCTCTCATCCCATATATAATGGACCAGGGCCCTCTCTCTCTCTCATCCCATATATAATGGACCAGGGCCCCTCTCTCTCATCCCATATATAATGGACCAGGGCCCTCTCTCTCATCCCTCATCCCATATATAATGGACCAGGGCCCTCTCTCTCATCCCATGGACCATATAATGGACCAGGGCTCTCTCTCTCTCATCTATAATCATCCCATATATAATGGACCAGGGCCCTCTCTCTCATCCCATATATAATGGACCAGGGCCCTCTCTCTCATCCCATATATAATGGACCAGGGCCTCTCTCTCCTCATCCCATATATAATGGACCAGGGCCTCTCTCTCATCCCATATATAATGGACCAGGGCCCTCTCTCTCATCCCATATATAATGGACCAGGGCCTCTCTCTCTCATCCCATATATAATGGACCAGGGCCCTCTCTCTCTCATCCCATATATAATGGACCAGGGCCCTCTCTCTCTCATCCCATATATAATGGACCAGGGCCTCTCTCTCTCATCCCATATATAATGGACCAGGGCCCTCTCTCTCATCCCATATATAATGGACCAGGGCCCTCTCTCTCTCATCCCATATATAATGGACCAGGGCCCTCTCTCTCTCTCATCCCATATATAATGGACCAGGGCCCTCTCTCTCTCTCATCCCATATATAATGGACCAGGGCCCTCTCTCTCTCATCCCATATATAATGGACCAGGGCCCTATCTCTCTCTCATCTCATCCTCATCCCATATATAATGGACCAGGGCCCTCTCTCTCTCTCATCCCATATATAATGGACCAGGGCCCTCTCTCTCATCCCATATATAATGGACCAGGGCCCTCTCTCTCTCATCCCATATATAATGGACCAGGGCCCTCTCTCTCTCATCCCATATATAATGGACCAGGGCCCTCTCTCTCATCCCTCATCCCATCCCATATATAATGGACCAGGGCCCTCTCTCTCCCTCTCATCCCATATATAATGGACCAGGGCCCTCTCTCTCTCATCCCATATATAATGGACCAGGGCCCTCTCTCTCATCCCATATATAATGGACCAGGGCCTCTCTCTCTCATCCCATATATAATGGACCAGGGCCCTCTCTCTCTCATCCCATATATAATGGACCAGGGCCCTCTCTCTCATCCCATATATAATGGACCAGGGCTCTCTCTCTCTCATCCCATATATAATGGACCAGGGCCCTCTCTCTCTCATCCCATATATAATGGACCAGGGCCCTCTCTCTCATCCCATATATAATGGACCAGGGCCCTCTCTCTCATCCCATATATAATGGACCAGGGCCCTCTCATCCCTCATCCCATATATAATGGACCAGGGCCCTCTCTCTCTCTCATCCCATATATAATGGACCAGGCCCTCTCTCTCTCATCCCATATATAATGGACCAGGGCCCTCTCTCTCATCCCATATATAATGGACCAGGGACCATCCCATATATAATGGGGCCCCTCTCTCTCTCATCCCATATATAATGGACCAGGGCCCTCTCTCTCTCATCCCATATATAATGGACCAGGGCCCTCTCTCTCATCCCATATATAATGGACCAGGGCCCTCCTCTCTCTCATCCCATATATAATGGACCAGGGCCCTCTCTCTCATCCCATATATAATGGACCAGGGCCCTCTCTCTCTCTCTCATCCCATATATAATGGACCAGGGCCCTCTCTCTCATCCCATATATAATGGACCAGGGCCCTCTCTCTCTCTCATCCCATATATAATGGACCAGGGCCCTCTCTCTCATCCCATATATAATGGACCAGGGCCCTCTCTCTCTCTCATCCCATATATAATGGACCAGGGCCCTCTCTCTCTCTCATCCCATATATAATGGACCAGGGCCCTCTCTCTCTCATCCCATATATAATGGACCAGGGCCCTCTCTCTCTCATCCCATATATAATGGACCAGGGCCCTCTCTCTCTCATCCCATATATAATGGACCAGGGCCTCTCTCTCTCATCCCATATATAATGGACCAGGGCCCTCTCTCTCTCATCCCATATATAATGGACCAGGGCCCTCTCTCTCTCATCCCATATATAATGGACCAGGGCCCTCTCTCTCATCCCATATATAATGGACCAGGGCCCTCTCTCTCTCTCATCCCATATATAATGGACCAGGGCCCTCTCTCTCATCCCATATATAATGGACCAGGGCCCTCTCTCTCATCCCATATATAATGGACCAGGGCCCTCTCTCTCTCATCCCATATATAATGGACCAGGGCCCTCTCTCTCTCTCATCCCATATATAATGGACCAGGGCCCTCTCTCTCATCCCATATATAATGGACCAGGGCCCTCCTCTCTCTCTCATCCCATATATAATGGACCAGGGCCCTCTCTCTCATCCCATATATAATGGACCAGGGCCCTCTCTCATCCCATATATAATGGACCAGGGCCCTCTCTCTCTCATCCCATATATAATGGACCAGGGCCCTCTCTCTCATCCCATCCCATATATAATGGACCAGGGCCTCTCTCTCTCATCCCATATATAATGGACCAGGGCCCTCTCTCTCTCATCCCATATATAATGGACCAGGGCCCTCTCTCTCTCTCATCCCATATATAATGGACCAGGGCCCTCTCTCTCTCTCTCATCCCATATATAATGGACCAGGGCCCTCTCTCTCATCCCATATATAATGGACCAGGGCCCTCTCTCTCTCATCCCATATATAATGGACCAGGGCCCTCTCTCTCTCATCCCATATATAATGGACCAGGGCCCTCTCTCTCATCCCATATATAATGGACCAGGGCCCTCTCTCTCATCCCATATATAATGGACCAGGGCCCTCTCTCTCATCCCATATATAATGGACCAGGGCCCTCTCTCTCATCCCATATATAATGGACCAGGGCCCTCTCTCCCATATATAATGGACCAGGGCCCTCTCTCTCTCTCATCCCATATATAATGGACCAGGGCCCTCCATCTCTCTCTCTCATCCCATATATAATGGACCAGGGCCCCCTCTCTCTCATCCCATATATAATGGACCAGGGCCCTCTCTCTCTCTCATCCCATATATAATGGACCAGGGCCCCTCTCTCTCATCCCATATATAATGGACCAGGGCCCTCTCTCTCTCATCATATATAATCAGGGCCCCTCTCTCATCCCATATATAATGGACCAGGGCTCTCTCTCTCTCTCTCATCCCATATATAATGGACCAGGGCCTCTCTCTCTCTCATCCCATATATAATGGACCAGGGCCTCTCTCTCTCTCATCCATATATAATGGACCAGGGCCCCTCTCTCTCTCTCTCATCCCATATATAATGGACCAGGGCCCTCTCATCCATATATAATGGACTCTCTCATCCCATATATAATGGACCAGGGCTCCTCTCTCTCTCATCCCATATATAATGGACCAGGGCCCTCTCCTCTCTCATCCCATATATAATGGACCAGGGCCCTCTCTCTCTCTCATCCCATATATAATGGACCAGGGCCCTCTCTCTCATCCCATATATAATGGACCAGGGCCCTCTCTCTCTCTCATCCCATATATAATGGACCAGGGTCCTCTCTCTCTCTCATCCCATATATAATGGACCAGGGCCCTCTCTCTCATCCCATATATAATGGACCAGGGCCCTCTCTCTCATCCCATATATAATGGACCAGGGCCCTCTCTCATCCCATATATAATGGACCAGGGCCCCTCTCTCTCATCCCATATATAATGGACCAGGGCCCTCTCTCTCATCCCATATATAATGGACCAGGGCCTCTCTCATCCCATATATAATGGACCAGGGCCTCTCTCTCTCATCCCATATATAATGGACCAGGGCCCCTCTCTCTCATCCCATATATAATGGACCAGGGCCCTCCTCTCTCTCATCCCATATATAATGGACCAGGGCCCTCTCTCTCTCTCATCCCATATATAATGGACCAGGGCCCTCTCTCTCTCTCATCCCATATATAATGGACCAGGGCCCTCTCTCTCTCTCATCCCATATATAATGGACCAGGGCCTCTCTCTCTCTCATCCCATATATAATGGACCAGGGCCCTCTCTCTCTCTCATCCCATATATAATGGACCAGGGCCCTCTCTCTCATCCCATATATAATGGACCAGGGCCCTCTCTCTCTCTCATCCCATATATAATGGACCAGGGCCCTCTCTCTCTCTCATCCCATATATAATGGACCAGGGCCCTCTCTCTCATCCCATATATAATGGACCAGGGCCCTCTCTCTCTCTCTCATCCCATATATAATGGACCAGGGCCCTCTCTCTCATCCCATATATAATGGACCAGGGCCTCTCTCTCTCATCCCATATATAATGGACCAGGGCCCTCTCTCTCATCCCATATATAATGGACCAGGGCCCTCTCTCTCATCCCATATATAATGGACCAGGGCCCTCTCTCTCTCTCTCATCCCATATATAATGGACCAGGGCCCCTCTCTCTCATCCCATATATAATGGACCAGGGCCCTCTCTCTCTCTCATCCCATATATAATGGACCAGGGCCCTCTCTCTCTCTCATCCCATATATAATGGACCAGGGCCCTCTCTCTCTCTCATCCCATATATAATGGACCAGGGCCCTCTCTCTCTCTCTCATCCCATATATAATGGACCAGGGCCCTCTCTCTCTCTCTCATCCCATATATAATGGACCAGGGCCCTCTCTCTCTCATCCCATATATAATGGACCAGGACCCTCTCTCTCTCATCCCATATATAATGGACCAGGGCCCTCTCTCTCATCCCATATATAATGGACCAGGGCCTCTCTCTCTCTCTCATCCCATATATAATGGACCAGGGCCCTCTCTCTCTCTCATCCCATATATAATGGACCAGGGCCCTCTCTCTCCCTCCCCACACACACTGGTTGAATCAGCCAGGAAATTACATTGGAACCAACGTGGAATAGATGTTGAACAACGTCGTTGCACTGTCTGTCTGTCTGTCTGTCTGTCTGTCTGTCTGTCTGTCTGTCTGTCTGTCTGTCTGTCTGTCTGTCTGTCTGTCTGTCTGTCTGTCTGTCTGTCTGTCTGTCTGTCTGTCTGTCTGTCTGTCTGTCTGTCTGTCTGTCTGTCTGTCTGTCTGTCTGTCTGTCTGTCTGTCTGTCTGTCTGTCTGTCTGTCTGTCTCTCTCTAGTCAAAAGTAGTACAGTTTGGAACACAAGAGACACTAGAGATTGTTTTCCCTCCTCTATAGTCTTGATGGCCGACCTCCCTGGAGAGGAAGTTCATAAGGCTCATTGCCCCTCCACTGGTCAGTTGCTATGCAGCCATCGCCTGGCGCCCAAAGAACTTTTACTTTGCTGTTTACAAATGATTTTTGTGCAGGAGCATGGCAATCCATTAGAGCCAGAGAAGTGCTCTGGTTGATGGATACTTCAGGTCCCTGCTTTTAAAGGAGGAAGGATGGAAAGGAGGGAGGAATAGAGGGAGGGTATAGCTCCCCTATGGGCCATGTCTTCACAGAGGTGATTTATCGGGACTAAAGGAGGAAGGATGGAAAGGAGGGGTGGAAGGAGGAAGGAGAGAGAGAGGGGTGGGGTGAGAGGGAGAAAGGCAGTGTGAGAGACAGAGAGGGAAGGGTGAGAGAAAGAAAACAAATTCTGGGCCTCCATCCAGCATCACCCCTCCCACTTCCAGGGTTGCCCCCCCCCCCCCACACACACAAAGATGAACATGCACACTTCATATGCCTTCCAACTAGATCACATTGAGCACATTGACAGACAAGTAGGTTTTTACAGCTACCACAACCACTACAGCTACCACAACCACCACAACCACTACAGCTCCCACAACCACTACAGCTACCACAACCACTACAGCTACCACAACCACCACAACCACTACAGCTACCACAACCACTACAGCTACCACAACCACTACAGCTACCACAACCACTACAGCTACCACAACCACTACAGCTACCACAACCACTACAGCTACCACAACCACTACAGCTACCACAACCACTACAGCTACCACAACCACCACAACCACTACACCACCACAACCACTACAGCTACCACAACCACTACAGCTACCACAACCACTACAGCTACCACAACCACTACAGCTACCACAACCACTACAGCTACCACAACCACTACAGCTACCACAACCACTACAGCTACCACAATCACCACAACCACTACAGCTACCACAACCACTACAGCTACCACAACCACCACAACCACTACAACCACCACAACCACTACAGCTACTACAACCCCTACAGCTACCACAACCACTACAGCTACCACAACCACTACAGCTACCACAACCACTACAGCTACCACAACCACTACAGCTACCACAGCCACCACAACAGCTACCACAACCACTACAGCTACCACAACCACCACAACCACTACAGCCACCACAACAGCTACCACAACCACTACAGCTACCACAACCACAACCACCACAACCCCTACAACCACTACAGCCACCACAACAGCTACCACAACCACTACAGCTACCACAACCACAACCACCACAACCCCTACAACCACTACAGCCACCACAACAGCTACCACAACCACTACAGCTACCACAATCACCACAACCACTACAGCTACCACAACCACTACAGCTACCACAACCACTACAACCCTACAGCTACCACAACCACTACAGCTACCACAACCACTACAGCTACCACAACCACTACAGCTACCACAACCACTACAGCTACCACAACCACTACAGCTACCACAACCACTACAGCCACACAGCCACCACAACAGCTACCACAACCACTACAGCTACCACAACCACCACAACCACAACCCCTACAACCACTACAGCCACCACAACAGCTACCACAACCACTACAGCTACCACAACCACAACCACCACAACCCCTACAACCACTACAGCCACCACAACAGCTACCACAACCACTACAGCTACCACAACCACAACCACCACAACCCCTACAACCACTACAGCCACCACAACAGCTACCACAACCACTACAGCTACCACAATCACCACAACCACTACAGCTACCACAACCACTACAGCTACCACAACCACTACAACCCCTACAGCTACCACAACCACTACAGCTACCACAACCACTACAGCTACCACACCCACCACAACCACTACAGCTACCACAACCACCACAACCACTACAGCTACTACAACCCCTACAGCTACCACAACCCCTACAGCTACCACAACCCCTACAGCTACCACAACCACTACAGCTACCACAACCACTACAGCTACCACAAACACTACAGCTACCACAACCACTACAGCTACCACAACCACTACAGCTACCACAACCACCACAACCCCTACAGCTACCACAACCACTACAGCTACCACAAACACTACAGCTACCACAACCACTACAGCTACCACAACCACTACAGCTACCACAACCACCACAACCACTACAGCCACCACAACCACCACAACCACTACAGCTACCACAACCACCACAACCACTACAGCTACCACAACCACCACAACCACTACAGCCACCACAACCACCACCCTACAACCACCCCTACAGCCACCACAACCACTACAGCTAACAACCCTACAGCTACTACAACCACAACAGCTACCACAACCACTACAGCTACAACAACCACTACCACCACAACCACCACACCCCTAATCTAACACAACCACTACAGCTACCACAACCACCACAGCTACCACTACAGCTACCACAACAGCTACCACAACCACTACAGCTACCACAATCACTACAGCTACCACAACCACTACAGCTACCACAACCACTACAGCTACCACAACCACTACAGCTACCACAGCCACCACAACAGCTACCACAACCACCACAACCACTACAGCTACCACAACCACCACAACCACTACAGCTACCACAATCACTACAGCTACCACAACCACTACAACCCCTACAGCCACTACAACCCCTACAGCTACCACAACCCCTACAGCTACCACAACCACTACAGCTACCACAACCACAACAGCTACCACAACCCCTACAGCTACCACAACCACCACAACCCCTACAGCTACCACAACCCCTACAGCTACCACAACCCCATACAGCTACCACAACCACTACAGCTACCACAACCACTACAGCTACCACAACCACTACAGCTACCACAACCACTACAGCTACCACAACAACTACAGCTACCACAACCACTACAGCTACCACAACCACTACAGCTACCACAACCCCTACAACCACTACAGATACCACAACAGCTACCACAACCACTACAGCTACCACAACCACCACAACCACTATAGCTACCACAACCACTACAGCTACCACAGCCACCACAACCACTACAGCTACCACAACAGCTACCACAACCACTACAGCTACCACAACCACCACAACCACTACAGCTACCACAACCACTACAGCTACCACAACCACTACAGCTACCACAACCACCACAACCACTACAGCTACCACAACCACTACAGCTACCACAACCACCACAACCACTACAGCTACCACAACCACTACAGCTACCACAACCACCAAAGCTACCACAACCCCTACAACCACTACAGCTACCACAACCACCACGACAGCTACCACAACCACCACGACAGCTACCACAACCACTACAGCTACCACAACCACCACAATCACTACAGCTACCACAATCACCACAACCCCTACAGCTACCACAATCACAACAATCACCACTACAGATACCACAACCACCACAACCCTACAGCTACCACAACAAACACAATCACCACTACAGCTACCACAACCACCACAATCACCACTACAGCTACCACAATCACAACAGCTATCACAACCACCACAACCACTACAGCTACCACAACCACCACAATCCCTACAGCTACCACAATCACCACAACCACTACAGCTACCACAACCATCACAACCACTACATCTACCACAACCACCACTACAGCTACCACAACCACTACAGCTACCACAATCACCACAACCACCACAGCTACCACAACCACCGCTACCACAACCACATTTACATTTACATTTATGTCATTTAGCAGACGCTCTTATCCAGAGCGACTTACAAATTGGTGCATTCACCTTATGACATCCAGTGGAACAGTCACTTTACCATAGTGCATCTAAATCTTAAAGGGGGGGTGGAAGGATTGTTTATCCTATCCCCTAGGTATTCCTTAAAGAGGTGGGGTTTCAGGTGTCTCCGGAAGGTGGTGATTGACTCCGTTGTCCTGGCATCGTGAGGGAGTTTGTTCCACCATTGGGGGCCAGAGCAGCGAACAGTTTTGAGGCTGGGCTGAGCGGAAACTGTACTTCCTCCAGTGGTAGGGAGGCGAGCAGGCCAGAGGTGGATGAACGCAGCCCCTTGTTTGGGTGTAGGGCCTGATCAGAGCCTGGAGGTACTGAGGTGCCGTTCCCTCACAGCTCCGTAGGCAAGCACCATGTCTTGTAGCGGATGCGAGCTTCAACTGGAAGCCAGTGGAGAGAGCGGAGGAGCGGGGTGACGGAGAGAACTGGGAAGGTTGAACACCAGACGGCAGACTGCGGCGTTCTGGATGAGTTGTAGGGGTTTAATGGCACAGGCAGGGAGCCCAGCCAACAGCGGAAGTTGCAGTAATCAGGCGGGAGATGACAAGTGCCTGGATTAGGACCTGCGCCGCTTCCTGTGTGAGAGGCAGGGGTCGTACTCTGCGGATAGAGCATGAACCTACAGGAACGGGCCACCGCCTTTGATGTTGGTTGAGAACGACAGGGTGTTGTCCAGGATCACGCCAAGTTCTTAGCGCTCCGGGAGGAGGACACAATGGAGTTGTCAACCGTGATGGCGAGATCATGGAACGGGCAGTCCTTCCCCGGGAGGAAGAGCAGCTCCGTCTTGCTGAGGTTCAGCTTGAGGTGGTGATCCGTCATCCACACTGATATGTCTGCCAGACATGCAGAGATCACGGTCGCCACCTGGTCATCAGAAGGGGGAAAAAGGAGAGAGATTAATTGTGTGTCGTCTGCATAGCAATGATAGGAGAGACCATGTGAGGTTATGACAGAGCCAAGTGACTTGGTGTATAGCGAAATAGGAGAGGGCCTAGAACAGAGCCCTGGGGGACACCAGTGGTGAGAGCGTGGTGGGAGACAGATTCTCGCCACGCCACCTGGTAAGGAGCGACCTGTCAGGTAGGACGCAATCAAGCGTGGGCCGCGCCGGGAGATGCCTAACTCGGAGAGGGTGGAGAGGAGGATCTGATGGTTCACAGTATCGAGGGCAGCCGATAGGTCTAGAAGGATGAGAGCAGAGGGAGAGAGTTAGCTTTAGCGGTGCGGAGCGCCCTCCGTGATACAGAGAAGAGCAGTCTCAGCTGGATGACTAGTCTTGAAACCTGACTGATTTGGATCAAGAGAGGTCATTCTGAGAGAGATAGCGGGAGAGCTGGCCAAGGACGGCACATTCAAGAGTTTTGGAGAGAAAAGAAAGAAGGGATACTGGTCTGTAGTTGTTGACATCGGAGGGATCGAGTGTAGTTTTTTCAGAAGGGGTGCAACTCTCGCTCTCTGAAGACGGGAAGGGACGTAGCCAGCGGTCAGGGATGAGTTGATGAGCGAGGTGAGGTAAGGAGAAGGTCTCCGTAAATGGTCTGGAGAAGGGAGGGGATAGGGTCAAGCAGGCAGGTTGTTGGGCGGCCGGCCGTCACAAGACGCGAGATTTCATCTGGAGAGAGAGGGGAGAAGAGGTCAGAGCACAGGGTAGGGCAGTGTGAGCAGAACCAGCAGTGTCGTTTGACTTAGCAAACGAGGATCGATGTCGTTGACCTTCTTTTCAAAATGGTTGTGAAGTCATCTGCAGAGAGGGAGGAGGGGGAGGGGGAGGGGGGGGATTCAGGAGGGAGGAGAAGGTGGCAAAGCAGCTTCCTAGGGTTAGAGGCAGAAGCTTGGAATTTAGAGTGGTAGAAAGTGGCTTTAGCAGCAGAGACAGAAAAGAGAAAATGTAGAGAGGAGGGAGCGAAAGGATGCCAGGTCAGGGAGGCGAGTTTTCCTCATTCGCTCGCTGCCCGGAGCCCTGTTCTGCTTGAGCTCGCAATGAGTCGTCGAGCCACGGAGCGGGAGGGGAGGACCGAGCCGGCCTGGAGGATAGGGGGCAGAGAGTCAAAGGGGATGCAGAAAGGGGAGGAGAGGAGGGTTGAGGAGGCAGAATCAGGAGATAGGTTGGAGAAGGTTTGAGCAGAGGAAGAGATGATAGGATGGAAGAGGAGAGAGTAGCGGGGGAGAGAGAGCGAAGGTTGGGACGGCGCGATACCATCCGAGTAGGGGCAGTGTGGGAAGTGTTGGATGAGACCGAGAGGGAAAAGGATACAAGGTAGTGGACGGAGACTTGGAGGAGCTGCAATGAGGTTAGTGGAAGTGAACAGCATCTAGTAAAGATGAGGTCGAGCGTATTGGCTGCCTTG